>NC_051186.1:107507349-107683246 GCF_013339695.2 Rhipicephalus sanguineus
TCGTGCAGTCATTACAGTGCACAGCGAGAAGGCCTCCCTTTCCTTTCGTGACATTGCTGGCATGCTCTCGCAACCTTTCATTAATACATCGGCCCGTTTGGCCGATGTAATGTTTACCACAATTTAGCGGTATAGAATAAACTACGCCTACTGCGCAGTCTTGAAAAGGCACTCGGTGTTTCTTTGCGCAAGAAACTTCTCCATCGATAGCTCTGTCTGGTTGAGTTAACCTACACAAAGAGGCCAACTTAAGCGGGGCAGAGAATGCAGTTGGAACATGTGACTTCTGAGCGATTCGTTTGAGATTGTGTGCCACCTTATGAATGCAAGGGATGACCACTTTCTTCTTCGTGTTAAATGGTCGCGCCTCAGGTGGTCGCACCAGTTTTTTTAGTAGTCCTTCAGCTACTGAAACTTGCAAATGCATCGGATAGCCCGCAAGAGATAAGCGCTAAGATTGGAGCTGCACTGCTTCTATCATCAAGCCACACTTCTTTTCTCCAATTTGGAGTGAGCTGACTGAAAAGGTAGTACTGGCGGTTTACCGGCCCTAGGATCGTACCGCCAACATACGTGCTCAGCACCAAAATTCAACAACAAATCAAGAAAGCGCAGTTTCCCATGAAAACTGCGCTACATTCATAAGGTGGCACACAATCTCAAACGAATCGCTCAAAAGTCACATGTTCCAACCGCATTCTCTGCCCCGCTTAAGTTGGCCTCTTTCTGTAGGTTAACTCAACCAGACAGAGCTATCGATGAAGAAGTTTCTTGCGCAAAGAAACACTGAGCGCCTTTTCAAGACTGCGCAGTAGGCGTAGTTTATTCTATACCGCTAAATTGTGGGAAACATTACATCGACCAAATGGGCCGATGTATCAATGAAAGGTTGCGAGAGCATGCCAGCAATCTCACGAACGGACAGGGAGGCCTTCTCGCTCTGCACTGTAATGACTGCACGTGCAAACCAGTCTTTCAGGAAGGTGACGTGGTTTGTAAACATAGAAATAAATATGTCCGTGAAAAAACTGAAGCAGAGCTGATTCAAAGGTTGGGTGACAAATGTGTTAGTTCGGCGTCGATATTTATATCATATAAAGAATTGCAATTTCTCCACTCGACTTTTCCAAGTTGAATAGAAAGTTATCTCCTATTACATGCGCAGTGCTTGGCTGATCCCCTGTATATATGTGATATGTTGCTTCAATAAATTTTGTTCTAAGTCAGCGCTGTGTGTGTTCCCTTCCTGTGTCCCCGTTGTTTACTCGCGCTGTGTGGTTCATCTACCGTAACCACTGAATGATCTTGGCGGGAAAACATTTTATTCATTGTTGAAGCCACTCGGAATTTCTGATAACAGATAGCGTCGTCGTGGCATTGCGTTCGTAACGTACCGAATTTCGTTAAAGACGAGGAAAGGTAGCTAAGTTCCAAATCACATGAATTCCTTAATTTGAATGTCCTGCCCGCAGCGACTTCACTCGCCGGTGATGATTTCGTGAAAAATACGGATCGTCTGCCAGTAGCACCAGGGCTGGCAGTATCGCGATATTATATAATGTATACTTTTGTGAATCCGTATTTCTGGGAGGGTTCCCATGCCGCCTTGTTGGTTGGACATACAGGTACGAGGTGAGCGCATGGAAGGACGAAAACAACAGAAGTGACGTACACACACGAGCGCCAGTGTGCGTACGTCTTTTGTTTTGTCGGTGTCCTTTTGTGCGCTCACCTCGTAAGTGTATTTCTGCTTAGAGATGAATTTCACAAATGTATTTGTAATCACAGCAGTGAAATACTTTTACGATGTGTCGATTGTATCGCGATACTGTGCAGGACACGGGTATTGCGTAACTTTTTTTCTCAGAAATGAGCTGACGCGTCTTCAATGGGACAGACTTTTTTGTGATAAGCTAAGCAAAGGCGTGTCGCCATTCGGTGACACGGGAATCAATATTAGTTTGCACATTCCTGGAAAAACAACGCTAAAACGACAGAGACACAGGAAAAGAGCACACACCGCGAGCGCAGTCTCAGGAAATTTTAATCAACAGAGTAGAACAAACTAAAACAAACACCATGGGATCGCAGGTATTAAGGTCACGTGAAACAAATTCTAAGCATGTGTACAGCGCAGTTTACCAAACAAACACGCGGTTCAGATGCTGAATCATCACGCATCACTTTATGGAAAAACGTTTTAGCGAGTTTTGAGTTTGTGCTTCAAGATAATGACTACCCTATTCAACAAAGGGTTAGATCCACGTGACCTACAATGAGCTGAATGTTGTGAGGTCGCCATTCCGTTCAGCACAAAAATACCCTTCAATGTATTTTTGTGCTGGCAACGTCGTTCTTTAATGCAATTATCTGATTGGCATAGGTACGTCGTTAGGCGGGAGAAGGGAGCGCTATAAGCAACACCAATAGGACCGGAAACGGCAGGGTTGCGGTACTTCCCCGAGCAACCAACAAGCGCTGTTGTAGCCTTCTCGATTTGCAGTACATGTATTTCCTAGTTTTAGGGATAAGTAAAAAAGAACGTCGACGTTGAAAAGTTTCGCTATTTCCTTTAGCCGATGGGAAAGTCGATGACCAAAAGGCATGACTGCACCATGAGCTTGGCAATAACTCATGCCGTACATGACATGCAAATCATGGTTTTCATGTTACCACATCTCATTTACGTTCGTAATACAGTCGCGTCGCGCAATGGCATACAGTGTATTTCATTTCTCTGCGGGTTGCAAGGAGTCGGGTTCGGCGGGTCTCGTTACGGTAGCTGGCTCCCGCCGTCCGTCCCCATTGCCGATGATTCCCAGTGAGGAGACGCGTTCTTTCAAGAAGGAACGTAGGTTTATTTACATGATTGGGGGATTGGAGTGAAAAGAGAGAAAAAAAAATCACAGCATATCCACGGAGTGAATGATGATGAGTGGGTGAAGCTGCGGAGGTTCATCGGTAAACCGTGAATCTTCCGTGAATTCTGCCCAGTACATCATCACCGACGTGAGATCGGGCGCGTTTATACTAAAGTTTCGATGAGAGTTATGACGACTTGCAGCTCACTTTAATTTTACATGTACGCTGTGAATTTTCATTGTTTAATCACGCACAGGGGAAATGGCACACACGCACTGCCTTGGAGGTCAAAATCCAGTGCCTATATATACGGGGTGGTCAGTGAACGGTTGTGCAGCGCGAGCGGTCGGTTTTTAAAGACGATAGTCTTTCTTGGGGAACTTAAACGCAGAAATTTTGGTCTGTCTGTCTTTCTGTTTGTCGGCACGGCCCTCGATTCAGCCACTCGGCCAAAGTTGAACCACTTGCCCAAGGGCCAGCCGTCTTGAACTGGTACCGCTGTTCATACTTGTGAACGTAGTCGATCAAAAAGTAAATATCATGCATATCTGAGGTGCAACATCACTAGGTAAGTATTAGGTGGCGTGTTTCTTTAATAGAAAATGCATACATACGTAATTTTAAGGACCCTAGTTTCTTAAGCTGCGCTGAAAATGCATAAGAATGGAAGCTTGAGCGAGTTGGTATGCATTCATCTTTGTTGAAACAGCGCTCACTAGACGACGACGAAGTAAAAGAAGGCACAGGACAGGCGCTGCCTGTCCTGTGCCTTCTTTTACTTCCTCGTCGTCTAGTGAGCGCTGTTTCAACAAAGCTGAAAATGCGACTGCGCTGAAATTTGCCTTCCTCCGTGCCCTTCGCACGAGCTCATTGTTGTGTTTCGGTTTCGGTTCTGTATTGCACTGTACGAATGCCATGGGTTGGTGTTGAAAAACTTTAGTTTTGAGAAGGCCAATAAGGTGAAAAAAATATTTAAAAAATGAAAAAGCAGCGTTGTGGGCGGCCTTCAGGCTGCCGGTTGTGGGCGCCGCTCTGGCGTTCCTGTTTTACCCAGGCGACGTGTAAATAAAAGAGTGTGTGGAGAGTACTCGTTGAGTGCGGACGTTTCTCTGCAAAGGTCTTCACCTGCTGCTGCGCCGGGACTACCAGCACTCAACACAGCACTCATGTTTCCCGACGTATTGCCAGATGGCGTCCATATCTCACACAGCGCCTCTTCTATCGTCTTTACACGACATTTGCAGCGAAGCACGCAGATACGCGGCCAATTTTTCAATCAAGACGCTGCCGCGACGCTGCCTGCGTCGGCGCCGCTGCGCCGCGAGGCAAGATAGGGGGAGGGGGGACCGTAGGAGAGGAGAAACATCTGGCGTCTTTCGTTAAGCAGCTCGGGTCTTTTCGTTTTGCTTTAGAAACATCTGGCGTCTTTTCGTTTTGCTTTTAGAAAAGATCTGGCGTCTTTCGTTGGTTTATTTCACCACGGCGTTTTGAACAAAGTTTTTATTGTTTAATCAGGCACAGGGGAAATCTCACCAGGCACTATCTTGGAGGTAAACAATGGCTGCTAATGGGAATGAGAGACAGAAGAAGTCGGCTTTTAGCTAACGCTTACACTTCTACTTCTACTAACTTTTCCTACTGGAACATGCCAATGGCTGCTAATGGGGAATGAGAGACAAAAGAATTCGGCTTTTAGTTAACGCGCATGCTGCGAATTTTTTATTGTTCAACAACGCACAAGAGAAATGTCCCACCGGCACCACCTTGGAGGTCAAGATCTGGTACTAGCGTTAAGACTGGTTACGCACTACGACGGGTACGAACGGGTGCCGCTTTAAGGAGCTTCGCCCCTAAAAACGTCAAAAGCTTTTATAACCTCGAGACCGTGACTACAGAAGCAAGGGCAAACCGGTGTCAGCGTCTCCCGCCAATCCGGTGACCTGTCGTCCTGGCGTCCGGCCTCCCGAAAGGAGGCAAATCGTCACACAATGCACTCGTCACACCCCGAAGACTCGTAGGTGAGAAGGTCGGCGAGGAGTTCAATCCAAAGGGGAGTTGGGGGTGGAGTGCCGATGACATCCGCTTCCGCTGCCGGTAATACTCGGAAGAAGCGTTGAATGATGGCTGCCTCGGGTAAAGGCCCAACCTGGGTTGATGGGAGCGTCTTCAACGGCGGAGTCCCACGCTGACCAAAACGCACGATAAAGCGGGTGTGTCGAATTTCGGAAGACACGCAGACCGCTCCCTCCGGCACAGGTTAACTTTCCCTGCTGCGGTAGAGTAGAAGGCCGAAGTGGCTGGGTGAGAAGTTCTCCTGCGGTGCTATCTCACGTAGAGAACAAGCCAAAAAGGGGTCTCCGAATTCCACCACCCCTTTTCGGGGAAATTCATCCACGGCGACATGTCCGCTCGCCCGGCAAAAACTCCTCCAGGAAGAATCGGCGTTCCTGCCTCCGTCTAAGCGCCGGTACGGGGGGGAAGACAGCATTCTGGTAGATAGCTGCATGCTCAATGGCGTCTGCCTCGATGAATTTTAAGGCCAAACGTAACAGGGTGCAGATTCGTGGCAGTGGCATTGCTAGTTAAGCTCGCGAAAGTGTGAAAAGGCCTTTGATGTATCACAATATTTTTTTCACCGACAATAGCGCTTGAATGGCCACTTTACACATTCTGATATGACATCACACATTTTTCAAAGTACTGGAAATGAACAAGAAGCGACCTTCCACAATGACATAAAATAACCTAAAGTGGTATTGAAAAAATGCGTACAGCGAGACACTTAAGCGAAGAACTAATCTGCTGGCATTGATAAATTACTTTAAAACCCTGCTTTCAATACCTGCCCACAAGAGGTTGATTACAAAAAATGAACTATACCTCTGACTCCTTTTCATCTATCTCTGCTATAAGGACTCGAAATATATGGCACACGCACACGTAAAGGCACAAAGTATTTCATACGTGGTTCAATGCCTTCAAACTGCACGAATAGTCATATGAGAAGCCAGAGCATTAAGCGCAGGCTTTACATAAGCGAAGGCGCGCCCCATTTTGGCCGCTTCTACTCGCGAGGCTGTGGGTTGTTATGTATCGATCGCATTTCACTTACTTCATCCCACGGTGCCAATACGTCTCCGCGTGGGCTCATAGCTTCGTGGGACATCGCTATAGACCCAGATAGGCGTTCGTCATCGCAGTCTTAAAAGAATTAATTTGCACGTAATTGTCCCTGTTCCTTATCTGAAATGGCAAACAGAGATTTTACACGATATGTAGACCTGCCAAACCCGAGCCATAAGCAAGCTACCGGCAGCAAGGTCTGCCACCAGAATACGGACCTTTACCCAAAAACACCAGGAAGATCGCGACGAACGCAACAGTCAGGATGACGGCCGCTGTGTCGCCTACAACGGTCGTCATGCACCAGCCCAGGGAGTCACCTATATTATTCAGATCAGGGTGTGAGTTTCCGGAAAACCGGTTGGAGGCATGCATGCAGGTCACCTAGTTCCCGAATGACGAGAACCGTCAAGACATCTATTTCGCCCAGGAGAAGGTTTGAGGAGCGAAAACCCACGCTAACTTTCCGGGACCTCTTTCACACCAGATTCCTGAACACCTTTGCGAGCGTCATGGAGATGTTCACGAGCTCGGAGATGTTCACGAGCTCCTCAAGGAGACCAGTGAACATCTCCTGAGTCGGGGTGTTAAGGAAGAAATGTTTGCTAAGTGTCTGTCTGTTTCCTACGCAGTCCAACCAAGACGGGCATGGAATGGCCATGACGCTCGAAAATGTACTTGAAACGAGTACTAGGCAGTACAACCACCGTATTGCAACGACGACATATGGAGCGTTTCATGAGTGCAATACAGCGCAAAAAACGAGAACACAGAAAGAAACAAACATGACCAAGCAGTGACGGTGAGGTTGAAAGCTGCAATCAGATGATCCTCGTAAGACAATGAGAGTGATCATGCTGAAAAATTTGCTGAAATTGTTGTCATGTTTGCAGCATCAAGTGGACTCAATTGCTGACGCCGTACGCTAGGAAATGTAGATCTAACTGGAAGAGCATGAGCCAGTGCAGCCTGAGCCATAAGCGATGAGGTACGCTGCCGAATTCCACCGCAACACTTCTCCTCCACGAGTGCTTCTGGACTATGCGCCACCGCAAATCCGTCGCCAGCCACCGTCCTCGACGCCATACCAGCCATCTGTCGGCCAACGCTACGCTCTGCGGAATACCGAGATTTGCCGCACCCCCGACCACCGCCCACTCAGCTACTGGTGCGGAGAAACCCCGATGTGATTTGAACATGCCTACATATCTCTCATTGACAATTCGATAATTACGTGAGTATTTTTGAAATTATGAATGCAATGTTTACGAATTAATTAAACCTAATTAAGCAAGTCGGGTAACGATGGGCCACATCAGAGCTGGAGGAATGGTGGTGGATTTGTGCGGTGTATTTATTATGTGCAATGTGGTTGGTTTGAACTAAATTCGTCATCTATCTTTATCGTCCTTACCTACCAACTCGCCCAACCCTTACCAACTCGCGTAACTATCAGCACTGCTGAAAGGTGTTAGCCTGGCTTTTTCTTAATTTCCTAGCGTCTCCTACTCGAGTAGTGGATACAGAGACGCGTAGAATTGTCGCTCGTGACGCTGGGGCTCCAGGATGTCGTGCGGGTTGTGGGCTTTTTGGTAATTTACTTGGGGCACTGTTATCGCTCGGTCCGCTAGTTCGCAAGCTAGTGCGCTAGCCCGTTCATTTCCCGCGCATCCCGAGTGTGCCGGATAACTTGTATAATAGGACATGTTAACTAGCGAAAAAAGACGTGGACGAGAAGAAGAAATACAGGACAACGCTAGACTTCAACTAAACTTTATTACACATAACATTCAGGTATATATAGACAACTTGGCGAGCGCATGCGCGCAAAGGTCCTGTTAATACCGAAAAATTAATGAACACAGAAGAATTATCAGTTTCTTTCCAGATAACCAAGTTCCTTGTCAGAGAGAGCCAAAGAGGGACTGCTGACACAAGCGTCAGCTTCTTTTTTAATGACTAAAGCTTCAAAAATCTCCCTCTCAAGTTGCCTCAAGTTGGCCGGCTTTCCTGAACCGCTGATTACGTCCGTGCTGGAGAGTCTGGTAAAGGAGGTGAAGGCTGGCGGCCTAGCCGCTAGACAAAACGGGAGTGAGTCACGGGAACGTCCGGTGCCTATCCCTTATGTACACCAGCTCTCGCCCCGACTGAAGAAGGTGGCGAAAAAATAGGGCGTTCACGTCGTGTTTACCGCGCCGAATAAGCTTGTACGTATGTGTGCAGCGGTGAACGGGCTAAGCCAAGACAAGGCTTGTAAAGTGAGTCACGCCACTCGTTTCGTTCCATGCAGAACTGCTGTGGTGTACAAGATTCCGCTGTCCTGTGGCCGGTGTTATGTAGGCCAAACCGGCCGTTGCATTAACGTAAGGCTGCGGGAGCACCGAGCGGCAGTGAAGGCGTTGGCCGGTGGTGGACACCTTGCCGACCATTGCAGGAGATGTTCATGCTCTCCATACTATGAAAAAACGTCAGTGCTCCGGAGCTTCGCAACGCAGGGGGAGAGGGAGATTTTTGCTGCAACTGATCGATTGCGTTGATGTCTTTTAAATGCGTAGCATTTGTTAGCGACCTTCTGCGATTTGGATCTATCTATCTATCTATCTATCTATCTATCTATCTATCTATCTATCTATCTATCTATCTATCTATCTATCTATCTATCTATCTATCTATCTATCTATCTATCCGCCTAAGACTTTGTGCTCTCCTGGCCTTTTGTATAAAGGGATGTATTCCAAAATTGGGGGAGGTGCATAACATGACCGTATTACGAATAAATATGACAGGTCATATCATGAAAATCATGACACGGATGTTATGTACAGCATGACTTACATGACATAGTCCCGAGTGCTTGCGGTCGTTTAAATGAATGGATATATCAAAAGTTGTAGGACGATACATTTCTGTATGACGTAGTTGACGCATGATAACATGAAAATCATAACATGCATGTCATGTTCGGCATGACTTACATGCCACGCTCATCATGCACTCGCTGCCGTTTCGCTAGCTTGATATACACCAAAACTGGCATTGCGCTATGTGACTGTATAAAGAACCTAAATGGCAGGTAGTAATATGAAAACCATAACATACATGTCATGTGTGACAGGTTTACATACCACGCTCATGGTGCACTCGCGGCCGTTTCGCTGGCTTGACAGGTACCAAATACAATATTGCGCGACGTGACTGTATGACCAGCATATACGACACGTCCTAACATGTGAATCATGATATGCTTGTCATGTAAGGCATGATTTACATGACACTGTTATAGCGCGCTTTCGACCCTTTTGTTGACTGAATATATGCCACATTTGGTATAACATGACACCAGTGCTTACGAGCTTCAATGAAAGGTCATGCATTGCATATACCAGAACATACGTCTACTTACCATTGTATATACCAGATTGTACCTGCACGCATGCATGCATGACAAGCATGCGATGTAAAATGCACTAGATATCATGACATGAATGACTTTCTTTGCCTCAAAGACAAACAAGGCGACGTATGCAGCTCTTTGCTGGCTGCTTCACATTGCAATGATTCCCACATCGCGTGGGATCTGCCGGTCTTCTTCCTTCCAGCGTCTTTATCAAACATTACTTTCCTCATACTCAGTGATGTGCCTGGCTGAAAAAAAAAATCTAGATGCTAACCGTTACCCAGACTCTTACCCCGTTACCCATGTCATACATGTGGGGAGTAGCGTAAACCTTTTCAGATTTCTCTGGAAAGCTGGTGTCACAGTGACTCATAGAGCAGCTTCAATGCATCTCGTGTATTCTGCTGGCCAAGAGAGTGACCACCAATATCAAAACACCGGGTAGTTTCTCACAAATTCTTTTGCTTGCAATGACCAAAAAGTTATATAGTATAAATAATAGTAATAATACCTGGGGTTTTACGTCCCAAAACCACGATATGAATAAAAGTTATATGGTACAAGCTCGTTAGTTCGATCCTCGTTAATTTGCAAAGTCGGATAATTCAGGTGTGTTCCCCGGTCCCAGCCAGCATATGCGTTGTTTTATGGCATCAAACTCTCGTTAATTTGGCCACATTTGGCCCCAACCCGGTTGATTCGGACAGCGTGCCGAGCACGAAGCGTATGTTTCTGTGTGTTCAGCGACAACCACTGGGGCTGCACCAAAATCGTTGAAAACCGGTTAGCCAGAGTCATGTGCTACGCAAACACTATAATCGCCCCAATGGCCTAAAAAAGAGGCCGTTCGTTAAGGTACTATGGCTGATAATTCGTAATTTGTTACTTTCAGTGAAACAAGCTAAGCGTGTTTTTGTTTGAACTACACGTTTCTTTCAAATAAATAATGCTTGTTCATGCGTAACTACTTGTCACTACAATTTTAAGAAGTTCAGCTTTCTGGTCCTCTAGAGGTGTGTGAAGAATTTGGGCTTCTCATCATAACTAACGTAACCCGAAAATCGGCATTAATTGTTCGCACAGTAGCAAAAACCTATCCTTAGTCGCTTAAAGCATTACGTCGACATGATTGTCTCTTTGTAACCTAAGCTTATTAGACACGTTACAAAACCACAACAGACGGCGATACCTGCACCTTCTGCGGCGCAAAAGCTTCAAAGTGGTGATAGATATATACAGCCACAATTCGCCTTTTGAGGCGAAGGCCCGAGTTGCATAAAGCTGACATGGCAGGGGCGGGAGGCCAAATTTAGGGGGGGGGGGGGGGGGTCTTCTTCCGCTTTCTGTGGGCCTTTGCAAACAAAGGAAGTGATGACGCTATCTCGCTAAGTGTGCCAGATAGCGTCAATACCAAGTGGATGAGATCTGTGTTCCTGTCCAACGCCATTTGATGTCAAAACTGCCATGTCAGCCCAATGACACGGGGAGGGGGGGTATCTAACGTCATGCTGGGGGCCGCATGCTATTTCCCCGCAGGCCGGAGGTTGCCGACGCCTGCTCTAATAGATTTTGCGAGATTATAGCTCACGTTGGCTCTGATGTCTTTCAATCACGTGGTCATGAACCCAAGCCAATTTTAACACGAAAGTGTTTTATACCGGGGTCCACCAAGACTTTCATGACGTATTTTTGTCACGGAAAGACGTCAGCAAAATGAACGCCATCAGATGGTGAAGAGCTATAAGAAACATTTTCGTTGACAGGAGTCGAACCCGCAACCTCTAGGTCCGCGACGCTGGCTGGCGGGCGTTTAGGCCACTGAGCTACCGACAAACACATAACGAAGCCAACATGAACGCGCCTTTTAAATTTCACACTTTCCTTTTATAGTGATCTTGGATGCATGGATGCGTGCTATGAGCGTTCCCTTTATAACGGAGCGGTCACATGTGGGTCAGCCGGCTCGAAAAAGAAAGAAAGACTTCGTTGCCTCTAAAATTAACTCCGGCAACGCGCCGTTGAGCCGACCGTCCCATCGGTGCTTTCCCAATCGGATAAGTGTAATTTCGTCAGCACTTTAGCACACCGGGAAATGGCGGCTTTAACCGAAGCCTCGCTCATAGCATCAATCCATATCGAAAAATAGCTCTGCGACGCTCGCCTGGTTATCGCACCGCGTTGCCCGCTGGCCGTTGTACAAGTGAACAATGGCCATTGTACAAGTTCTCATATACCAATGCACTATAACCAGTAAAGTACTCTGACAACATGTTTCACTTTCATGTTATACCGATTCCTATGACGGAGGGATTAGCCATTTTTTTAGGGGCGAAGCTCCTTAAGGCGGCACCCGTTCGTCCCTCGTAGTCGTAGTCGTAGTGCGTAACCAGTCTTACGCTTTGACCTCCAAGGTGGTGCCGGTGGGAGATTTTTCCTGTGCGTTGTTGAACAATAAAAAATTCGCAGCGTTAGCTAAAAGCCGACTTCTTCTGTCTCTCATTCCCATTAGCAGCCATTCTTTACCTCCAAGGTAGTGCCTGGTGAGATTTTTCCTGTGCGTGATTAAACAATAAAAATTTTGTTCAAAACGCCGTTGATTGATGAAATAAACCAACGAAAGACGCCAGATGTTTTGTAGAAGCAAAACGAAAGAACGCCAGATGTTTCTAAAGCAAAACGAAAAGACGCCAGCTGCTTAACGAAAGACGCCAGATGTTTTCTAAAGCAATGGTTTTCTAAACAATGAAAATTCACAGCGTACATGTAAAATTAAAGTGAGCTGCGAGTCGTCATAACTCATCGAACCTTTAGTATAAACGCGCCCGATCTCACGTCGGTGATGATGTACTGGGCAGAATTCACGGAAGATTCACGGTTTACCGATGAACCTCCGCAGCTTCGCCCACTCATCATCATTCACTCCGTGGATATGCTGTGATTTTTTCACGACGTGTTGTCTGGCTGTACAGGTGTTGCAGTGTGCGCTGTGGCCCTTGATGAAGCACAACACGAGAGCCTTACCATAGCACTCTGGCGGCTCGAGTGCCAAGCACAAACTGCGAGCAGAACACGACGTGCCGATGACCGGCCTTCGGCGCAAAGATCTAGAAAGGCGGAGAAGGCGATAACCTTGCTTGGGTTTCCTATCAGCCTTTCCTGATTGTTCAAATGAAAAGGTACGAAACGACACTGCGGGTATAAATGAAGACTTTATTCAAAGTATACACACTGTGCCTGATCATAACGATCCCGGTGATGAACGAAGCGAAGTATTGTTTAAAAAATTAATAATTCGTGGCATTAGACGGGTTGCACATTGTTTAAAAGCGTTGCATTTGGACTTGCAACATTTTTTTGGAGGGCCGTCCGGCTCCTTCGAGAGAATACGCCAATGCAAACGGTGCAGCCATTAGCCATAAACTTCGTCGCCAGGGCCCGGGAGGCGATCGTGGCCAGAGGATTCCTGGACTAAGAGACCCTCCCACCTAGAGTGACCCCAAGCTTAAGAGCTCGGGGACACTGTTTTGGCGAATTAAACGTTTATTTCATCATCATCACCATTCTTTGAAAAAAAAAGTGTACGCGATTGTAACGTTAAGCTACCTCGCATTCCCCGCTACGGTGGTCTAGTGGTTATGGTGCTCGACTACTGACAGGAATACCGGCCGCGGCGGCTGCATTTTCGATGGAGGCGAAAATGTTCGAGGCCTGAGTACTTAGCTTTAGGTGCACGTTAAAGAACCCCAGGTGGTCGAAATTTACGGAGCCCTCCACTACGGCGTCCTTCATAATCATATCGTGGTTTTGGGACGTTAAAGCACAGATATTATTATTAATATTGTTCTCCTGGGCTGCTATGCAGGATGACCCGTGTTTGGCGAAACTCTGAATCTCTCCGAGCTCCGGCGACACCCCCTTTTGATCGAGCTAACAGTACAAAAAGGCCAAATATATACCTCAGCACGCGCTGCGCTCCATTGGTTACGATGGAACGCGGCGTCACGTCAAGTGCGGTAGACAACGTTGGGTAGTGTCTTCAAACCAGAGACATCTTCTTGCGTTTGTTTGTCGTTACGCTGAGTGCAGAAGTGCACCCATGCAAAGAAAGGTGTTAGAAACATTCACTAACAATATTTTGGAGATAGGGGTTGTTTAAAATCATTTTCAAGCGTTTAAGGTATGTAATAAGCATTCGATAGAATAATCAGCACCTTGGTGGACTCTGAGATTAGCTACGGCTTAGCGCCTTACCACATCGCGGCCGAAACTAATCGCCGAGACCTCGTGTATAACAATCACGGTCGGCTGAGCCGACGCGCAACCTCTTCGTCATCTTCTTCATCTTCTGCTCGCAGCCCGACCACGTGCGCCCGGCTGATTAGCTAATTGGCTGGGCGGTATTCCTAGCTAATAAAGCCAGGACATGCTGCGACCAAGCTAACTAAGCCATGTCATGCTAAGACCGAGCTTATTCAGTCCCATATTGCTAAGACCATATAAGTGAAGCCGCGTAAAGCTTGGATTGAGCGATTTAGGATGATGCTGATTAACAGGAACTAATTAGGATCACGCTAACTGATACCAAAGCAATCGGGACCTTAATCACTAAGGGCATCGGGATTAGGATCATGCTAATAAGTATTGTTTTAGTCATGCCCATACTAAATAAAACGCTGCTAATTATGCGTGAATAAAAAATATCGTGTTAATTAAGACAATACATTTTAGGACAGAAATTTTCAATATGTAATTAAGATCTAGCTATTTAATACCATCGAAATTGAGCCAAACTAACGTGGTGTTCACTCCGATGAAGACCGAGCAGACTGAATAGACGAGCCCCGTAAAAGCAGCAAGAAGCTAGGTGATCACAAGCTCCTCCGATGGCTCTAAGCTTGCACAAAAAGTGCAAGCTCACTAAATTATTTTACATGCAATGAAGCGGGTGCTTAGCGTTCAGCGTTTGAAACGCTTGACAGTCTCACCGTCACTACGACAGCCACGGTTTGAACTGGGGCATTTTCAGAATCAACGAATTTGTAACTGAGGTAGCGCGTCAGTCAGTTTGATTGACCGACGTCGGCTGCATACATCGGGTCCTCCCACCTCTCGCCGAGGAGCAGTGCTTACTCCGTAATGCCAGTGAGCGGCACGCTTCATCTATGAGCTTAATCGGCAGGCTATATACACACGAAAGAAGAACTAAAGGTTTTATCATCACGTGGCTATGATGTCTCGCATTAAGTTTCACCGCGCTCACGACGTACCATTTACGGCCATGAAGCAAGCGCCCCTGGTGGCATATGCGGCGAGTAATGTTGCTATTTACTTGTTTGTGGAGATATTGTTTCTACCAATTCGTTACTTCAGAAAACTCTTCAGACGTGTAATATAAGTAGCAGTAACCTGTCCATTTATTTATCTGTAATATTTGAGATAAGCGAAATGAGCTGCACGAGAGTGCTGCGTGTGCGCCCTTGTTGCCTTCGAGAGTGGAAGTTTGCCGTGCTGCAGGTGGAACGAAAAGAGTTTGCGAAAGAGGACAAACGCCCACGAACACTCCTGTGGCCGGCCTGATGTTCAGTTGGCAAAAAGCTAGTGCGACAATTATACTGACCGTGCTTGCTCTCGCCCCCACTTGAAAGCGTTGTAAACAGCCGTGGCACAGCAAAAACCACACGATAGCATGTTCTCTTTTATAATGGACCACACTGAGCACTACATAGGTCATCTACAACATTTGCTCGATTTAGTAATGACGTTAATACTATGAAAATAAAGCACCTATAAAGGTGACTGCATTTTCCACATTTTGACTTATTGAATATAATTTACACCTGACAAAAAGGCAAAGGCTTTTTCTTTAACGATGCGTGTTTCCGGCCGCTACACGCCATAATATAAAAGCTATAGACCGATATCTGCAAAAACCAACATTCGTCTCATGTACATACGACAGTAGAGAATCCACGACAACAATGATTTGCCAGGAAGTGATGAAACTATTTGAGCGCCCGTGGAAAATGTTTTACGGTCTGAAGGAAGCACTCGTCACGATGAAAGTATTTTCACAGCTTTGAAATAAACTGATTGCATGAATATAAGTGTATATGTAAATAGTTCAGCACCTATTCTTCATTTAACGTATTCACTGCAGCTCTCTCAGTGCAAGCTTGTTCCAATAACATTCGCGGTACATGTATTAATTACGGATGAATATTATACTTGTTCGGTATTTGCATATCCGTTAATAGAATAAGTCCTGTTACAGTATCATCATTACCAACTGACGACCAGTCTTTCGGCTTAACGTAGAGGTTATTGTGGCTCGTTCACAAAGCGCCAGGTGCAGAATGAATGTTTGTACGTTATTTGCATATTCCTGCATTTTAGCATATTTCCTGGGACAGAGTCACACAGCACGCTGATGTAACCGAAGGGGATTGCAAGAGGCTTAGCTACACACCTTTAAAAATGTTTGACTGCTAATCCATACCGTTCGTGTGAGTATTTTTATCTTTTTTATTAATATCAGCCAGTTAGCTGTGAGACACTTGATTGTAATTCAAAAGGGTGGTTTTAAGTTGCAATGAATAAATCCTTTTGTGCGGTGTAGATCACTCTTTGCGTCCGCATACTATGAACATCGGATACAGGCCTATCTTTCTAATTACCGCGTATTTTGGTAACCATATTGTTTTGTTCAGTTTAACAGTTCAGTAAAATATTGATCTGCTTCGCTTCAAACCACATCGAAAAAAGCGCAGGTGAGGCACCGACATATCATCTTTGAACATAAAGTTCATACAGAAAGCTTGGTAATGCGAGCCTCCAACCCTTGCACAACGGCCAATGCATCGCTTGATTATGTACTCGCATGAAAGACACTTCTTTCCACATAATTAAATGTGTGAAAATATTCAGATAGTAGTGTAAATAGAAAGGATTGATTTAGAGCTTCAACATGAAAATGTTAAAAATTTATCGAACATGACCGTTGCTTGGAGCCATGTTGTTTCAAGCCCTGAGAAAGGACTACATTACGGCTAAACTAATTGGACAGTTCTAATGCTCATCGCCTCCAGAAAATTGGATCCCTGAGCTTTTCAGATGCGAACTTGAAACTCGTTTCAAGTATCATTCTAGCACACGTGCACCCGCACTTACACGTGCAAAATGTAATTAGAAAGCGAGATTTTCAGCAATGGTAGCATTAGACGCGAAACTTTGTGAATATCAACAAATTTTGAAATACAGGTCATGAAACCTGAACAAACATAAAAGCATGATACACAAACATACTCTAGCAGAATTCTGGTTTGATCTAGTTGGTACTGGCTCATAACCGAGGATACTTTTGGCGCAAATCGAACGAGGACACATAACCAATCAACAAGGCAATTGACCAAGACTTGTTGAAAGTGTCTTTAAGATTTAATACCGCTTTTCAATCAATTAATCACAAAAAACATAAACTTGAATCATACGACATATGTGGCTCTCCACTTCAGCTTATCTCTGGCTATCTAACCGATAGTGCCCAAGATGTTCACATCGACAGCAAACCCTCATCCGCTCGGAACATAAATGAAGTTGTTAATGAGGGCTCGATCTGATGCCCACTACATTTTTCTCTATGTATTAATCGTCTCCCTAATGTGTGACCACTGTGGCTATTGCCCTTCGCTCTGGCTTAAGGAAGACGATACGTAGCTCGGGCTCACGCGCTCGCGCGCTCACGGTGTAACGGCGGCCGGCAGTCGAGCCCGAAACTCCGCCCTGTAAAGGTGTATTTCCTTTCTCTATCTCGGCGTACATTCTGAGGGCTTCAGCTGACCCTTGGTCCTGAGCCTACACCACTGAAGATCGTCTCTGATACGCAGATTACGCGACTATGTTTACTTACGCTTGTAATATTGACGAGCTACAGCGAAACATCAGTACTCATCCACATAATGCAGCTTCCTGGCGTAAAAAGAATATGTTACGCGTCAATACACGAAAAAGAATATGGATGGTTTTGCTTTCTTGGTGACCCTCACTTCGGAGCATATATATCTGTAGCTGGACAAAAACCTAACACCAATATATGGCCGGACAAAGTTCCGTCTCGTCGACTTAGTCAGACACCTGAAAATGAAACTTCGTGCGCAGTCGCCTGTCCACCAGATTTCTTTTGGAATACCAGTCATATTCTTTTCTTTAACCAGGTCCTGGCGCCATTTGCAAGGGTGAAATATAGGTGGCGAATCTTCTCGTCGCAGTCCCTGTTATTGAAATGGGCATTCCGGTCGTAATTTTGCAACCAGTTTTCTGCGTCTTCACATAGTGATCCGCAGTGATCCTCCCTGGGCTGATGCATAGTGACTGCTTAAGGTGATACAGCGGCCGCCATGGTGCCCGTCATCTTCGTCGTAGTGGCGCATGGGTAGCCAGGCAAGGGCCCGTATTGTCGTAGTATTCCGTGCAATATGTGGCTACCTTGACTCTCGTTGATGGTGCCGGTGCGTTCTTCACGACTGGGACTGGGTTCATGGCTTGATCATGAACTGACAGCACCTGCACCACATGTAACATGGTCTTGACGCTAAAGAAGCTCCCGCAGGCTTCGGAAGTTTTTTATTTGGGTGAACTTTTGCCCGCAAAATGATAGACCCAGCTACAAGCGTATTCATAGCGGCGAGAGCACCGTTGGATATTGAGTGATCTGCGCACTGGTGGAACCCGTTGTCTTTCAAATATCAAATTGAACCTTCCATCGTTGAAGGCGGTGCTTGAGTAAGCTGCCGAATGAACTTGACTATTCGCACCCCGCGTGTAACCTTAACAGAATGATCTCAAACAATCACGAAGTTTCTACAACCTTATGGCGCTGTCTGCCCGAAGCGCCCCTAACATTCTCCGTGGGTGAAATCCGAATACATCAAGATCCCACGCCTTGTGGCAATCGCTTTCAGGCGAAGCAGACATCAAGATCCGATGCCTTGTGGGAATCACTTCCAGGCGAAGCAGTCAGTGAGTAGTTCTATGCTGCACTTTTTGGCATTGAGCCCAGCGTTACGAGGTGGATCGTCATGTTTTTGTAAGTGTAGTAGTTGTATGCATATCGCGGGCTTATCAGGAACTTCTAGAACACTGGCATTTAAAGTGTAACTTCCGGTCTGACGTAACGCCAGCACTCACCTTCGAACACATACGTTAGTATTATCGAAACGAAGTGCAATTTACGGTGCGATGATGTGAATATCTTGCGTAACTTTCGTTAGATTGCTCCTCCGAAGTCGAGCAACGCTTGAATATGGCTTGCTGAATCATTGAACTACAAGCGTAAAGTTTATTAGACTGATATGAAAGCGGAGCCATCCCTGTAACCACAGCTGACATTAATCTGACATGACGCCTGTGTCTTAGGAATATACATATTTAGTGTTTATTGCTTTTTCATAAAATTATATAGACAGCACAACAACCGTAATTGACGTTGCACCGCAATTACGCCTGTGTAGGGTGTTTTACCAAAGGAGCTTCTAGAGAAGGCATTGCTCTGTGGTGGAATACCCGACTGCCACGCAGAATGCTTGGGTTTGATTCCTGCTGGGATCGCCCAAAGCTATGCGTGAGCACAATCTTTCTTCTGCTTAACTCCGCTAGATGCACGTTACTAAGAATGCTCGGAAGATAATCGGAGACGAACATGTGAATGATAAACAGGCACGTAAAAGCTCTTAAAGGCCAACTCCGGCGATTTTTCGAGGTCAGTGGATCTCAATTAGATTCGGTGGGTATGTTCATTTGCACGTTCCCGTCGTTTATGCCAAATTACAGGCTTGAGACATGCGCAGATTGTTTGCAAATGAATTTTAAAGATTGCCTGCAAACGCCCTCCTGGCTTCCCACAATTATTGGCAACATTGCGTCTGTGACGTCAGTATTGGGAAGGCGGCGGAAGTGACGCAGCCGAGGGCACCGATAACTTCGGCGCTTCGGCCGCTACAGCGAGCGTCTGCTGTGCACAATGCGACAGACAGCGTTGGTTCGGCCGGCGTTTCGCTGGTCGTCCCGACTGTCACAGTTTTCATACTCGGCGCCAGCGTGACCGGCATTCCTTGCACGACTTCCAGTTCGTTCGTAACAACATCTACGTCATACGCAGACAGCACACTCGGTTGGGTTTCGGTTTCGGTGTTGCGCTTTTTTGCTTATTTAAAATTATTCTCCAATTGGCCGAGTATTTCTGCTATCGGGCCCGTAACAGGAGCGTCTCAGGAACATAAAAGCACCATTACTTTGACATGGCCAAAAAATCGCCGGAGTTGGCCTTTAAGAAAGAAAAGTTCAATGTTTTCTGTGCACGGCTTTATCCAAAGCTATGCGTGAGCATAATGCTTCTTCTGCTTAACTTCGTAGACGCACGTTACAAAGAATGCACGGAAGATAATCGGAGATGAATATGCGAATGATGAACAGGCACGTAAAAGCTCTCTTATGAAAGAAATGTTCAATATTTTCTGTGCACGGTTTTCTCCAAAGCTGTGCGCGGGTATATTGCTTGTTCTGCTTAACTCAGCTAGCTCAGCACTTTACTGAGAATACAGGGAAGAGAAATGGAAGAGAATATCTGCATAATATAACTGGCATGTAAAATCTCTGTTATGAAAGTGGTAGGCGGTGGTAGAGCATCGGACGCGTTATTCGAAGATCGCAGGTTCGGTCCCTGCCGGCGGCAAGTTATCTTTTCGTCCACTTTACTTTCTTCACATTTATATTCTAATTACTACAAATAACACCCCCTATACTTTCCTTGGCATTGCTGTCTGTTAGTTCTCAATAATATTGTGTCTAACAAAGAAAAACGAACCCTTAAAAGTAATCTCCTTTCCTTCATTCATAGCGAGGGTCTCGTTCTGGAAGACATGATGCCTTCAAGTTGTACACGACGGATTATTGTTCAGCTGCCTGCTCGTAAAAATAGATCACGTGCTACGTGACGCCAGAAAGGCAGGAAAAAGAGTGTTCCACACTCGCCGCCATGGCTGCGACTGGCGCTGACTGACACTCCTAAGTTTCAATCCACATATATACCCTATAAGGTGGACGGGGAGATGACCGCCGCCGTAGCTCAGTGGTAGAGCATCGGACGCGTTATTCGAAGGTCGCAGGTTCGGTCCCTGCCGGCGGCAAGTTATCTTTTCGTCCAATTTACTTTCTTCACATTTATATTCTAATTACTACAAATAACACCCCCTATACTTTCCTAGGCATTGCTGTCTGTTAGTTCTCATTAATATTGTGTCTAACAAAGAAAAACGAGCCCTTAAAAGTAATCTCATTTCCTTCATGCTGCCAGGTGTAACTTACCGTGGTCTAAATGGCAATATTATGTTGCAGTGAAAATACCAGCGTCCAGCATTTATAAAGCTTCATTGATAAGCAGTAGGACACTTCGCGCCTGCTGTTAGAAGGAGTTAAGTTTGGGTCGATGGAGGTGATCCCGATGGTTCAGATGATCGTGGCGACACGTTGAAGGACTGGACAGGCCCGGTTGCTCAGATCCTGGCAAACTTGAGTTTATTTACACACTTTTACACTTTGTGACAAAACAAAGGCCGGGGCGGCCACTGAACAGCTCGCGCGACAACAACTGGGCTGGGCCCGCACCAAGCGTCCAAGCCCTTAAGTGAATATCTCTAAATCCTTCGTCTCTGGATCAGAGTCGGCGCCAAGCACGACCTCTGTCCCTTCCTCAATCTCTCCGTCGAGCACCAAGCTTTCCCCTCTCCTCTCCTATTTCCTCCTTTAAATCCACCCTGTCTTGTCTGAGACCGCCTTATGGGACCAACCCTTTTCGATACTCCAGCAATGAAGCGGAGAATCTCTGAGACGTGTCTCCGCTTCCACGTTCTCACGCCTTGCTGCCCTCACTATGCGGCAAGCCAACTAAAAACGCCATCAATCACATACACAGTCAAGGTACACTGAGATACCCCACACCAACGTGCCCACTTTACAATGCCGTCGCGAGCCTTGTCTGCGACAAGATGCCGCCGCCTGTTGCAATTACCGCAAAACCACGTCGGTGCTCATTCAGTGAGGACCGTCGCGACGGCGACACATGTTTACGTTGTCACTCTCCGTGGGATCGCTTCCGCCGCACGGGTGACTCCGCCGCGAAAGGAGCGGTCGACAAAAGGTCGCGGGGTTCGGCTACAATGGCGCGGGTAGAGGCGAACGGCATAATGGCCCTTCTGAGCGCCCTTTTTCCGTCGGGCGCCGTCTGCCGATTAGTCACCGTTGATCCGCACTGGTCAAATCTTCCCCCGAACATAACTGAAGGTGAATCAGTGTTTGAAGCTGGCTACGTTTTCGCCTGTAGCGTAGAACATCATAAGGAAGAACAAGTGACACTGGCTATGGACTGATTTTGCAGAAATTATCTATAAGCAGGGAACTCCATGGGCTGAAGTCGAGAGTCTGACCGAAACCCGCGTGGTATTGAAAATACACGAAGGGAAGACACAAACTGTAGCAAAAATATGTTTCCTTGTCGCAAGCACGCGCTAAAACCCATCAGACGCAAAATGATTCGTTACTTTTTTTCAAAAGCAGCGTGCGCGGCCACGTGGTTTCCATATCGATGGCCATAGCAGATGACGCCGGCAGTCAGGACATTGTCTAAGGCATTATGAGGACGTAACATTTTTTTCTGAGCAGTTATTTTGCATTTAGTACAGTCATTGACGAAGCCGCGGCAGTAGTTTGCTGATTTGGTTGATGTGTAGTACAATAATAATAATAATAAAAAAGCAGACGCGAAAGCGGCTGCCGGCTGAGCGGGAGAGGGCTGGCGGAGCAATCCAACCTTGCACGTCACAGGCATGCCTCCGCATGGTGGCGCCACGGTATATCCTCGCGCCCAATAAGAGGACGCGATTTCGCGGAGCACTAAGACATATACTACGACACTACGATTAGCTCGACAGACAACGGAAGAGGTCATTGTGTGGATATCTGAACCCCCGGAAGCCCCTCTCGCGTATATTGCAAGGGGCCCGGTGACTCCAAGCGAGACCAGGGCCCGGCCAGAACCTGAGAAAAAAAGTTTCTCCTACCCGGCCCGGCCCGGCCTGACCGCACTAAAGCAAGGTCGGAGTGAAGTAGATGTAGCAGAAGGTTATTGTCACTTACAGGTAGTCACGTGCTCCTCACTGGTATCGCTTTCATACTCCGCCTCACCTCCATCGCGTGACGATCGCCTCGACTTGCCGTTCACTAGCCCGAACTCGACGCTGCGATTGCTGCCTCCCGACGCTCGTCCTCACCAGGGTCTGATGAGATCCCCTATTCGGCTCTTTGTCACCTTGGCCAGAAGGCTGGGAAGGCTCTTTTGTCTTTCTACAATTCTACGTGGGCGAAGGCAACAGTCCCAGACAGCTGGAAGTGCAGTGACCTAGTAGCATTACTCAAACCAGGCACGTGCTTACACGAGCTTTCTTCGTACGGGCTAATTGCCCTATCCAGTTGTATCGGCAAAGCAATGGAACGCATGGTGCTGAGGTGACTAGAATGGCTATTGGAGAACAATGTCACCTTGTCAGATTTTATGAATGGTTTCTGAAGGGGTCGATTGTCAGTAGGCGGCGTCGTCGACTTAGTTTCGTCAGTAGAAAAAGAAAGACAACGCCGGTGATTAGTGGCTGCAATATTTTAATAAAGGCGCCTACGATAACGTCCTTTGCGAGGCCATTCTTCATGTTCTTGAAAACATTGCGCGTAAGAGGCCTCTCCTTCACGCGCGGATAGTCAGCTATCTTAATGGTCATACCATTTTCATGTCGACGCCTGATGGTGACATGGGTCGGCGCCACGGCAGCCATGGAGCTCCACAAGGCGTGGCCCTCAGCCGCACAATTTTCAACATCAGCCTCACTGGTCTTGCGGCTGAGCTCCAAATGTTGTCAGACTCAGCGCCTACGCTGACGATATATGTATATGGGCATCTGGAGCAACGCGTCCGCAACTGCGAGCAAGACTTCAACACGTGACATCAGTAACGAATAAGTACTTGCGCCGTCACGGCCTGCAACTATGAACAACGAAATGTGCTACATTGGCGTTTACAAATAAATCAATGACGCGGTACTTGATCTTCGCTGACGGAGCAGTTATTTCCGTTCTCACGCACTACCAATACCTAGGTGTCGTGATTGACAGCAGCCTATTTTGGACGAAGCCTGTCGCTGTGCTACAGACCAAACTTGTTAGTTTTGTAGACGTTCGTCAAGTTGTAGCAGGACTAAGATGAGGCCCCTCTGAGAAAAGTCTCCTGCAGTTGTACTAGGCATTGTTCGCTGGCTGTCTTCGGTACAGTGCACATGTGCTTTCGAGCATGCGTGCAAGATGCATCAGTGCTTTGGAGAGCCCTGAAGCGCGACGGCTGCGAACGTCCCTATGGTTACCAAGGTGTACATGAATCTCTGGCAGCATAGAGGAGTCACGTATATGCCCTGTAGAGGTATACTTATCTTCTAAGGCCCTTCGAGTCCACCTTCGACTGCTGACCCCACACGCAAACCATCCCTTGTCTTCGTTCCAGAGTGATCGAACAGGCGGCACCTACTTACGATGCCTAGATACACACAGGCACGTCATCCCTTCCGACATCATCTGCGCAGTGCCACCTCGGGCGTGGAACAGACCACTGGTGCCCCTTCAAATACCCGGGATTACGAAGAAGCGTCGCAAGGCTTGGGTAGCGTTCAAACAATTCACCTTCGCACATTTGACTAAACGATATGACACTCTCCACATATACACCCATTGGTCTGGGACTCCGTGCGCTTCGACTACGGCCTTTGTAATCCTTCATCTGGGTACCTTCCAGAAGTACAAGCAAGATCACAGGTTGTCTTGAACAGCTGCAGAACTTGTTCCGATACGGGAAGCCATCCATTTCTTGCACGGCCAAACATCACGTAAAGAGACGATACACTCTGACGCAAAATCCGTATTACAAGCTATTGAATCTTGCTGAAGAAAGGGACAATAATATGCACTAGCTTTAGAAATCATTCATGCATTCAGCCTTACGCAGAATAATAGTCACTCAATTACATTGCATTGGAACCCTCGACACTGCAGATTGGCAGGCAATGAACTTGCTGATGTTGAAGCAAGAGCCGCTGTCGATAACACCCCCATTGACGTGAAAGAACCGTACTCGCAAATTGGCGTGCTCTTTGGTGAGATTGGTCATGCAAGAGTGTATAACGACTTATTGTTCGCAGCCAGACCATCGATAAAGGCGTCTGCGGGAAATAGATCCTGAAATGACTTTTCGCCTCCCGTCTAGCATGGACCGAGGGATAGCCAGTTGGCTGCCCCGGATTCATCTGGGCGTTGCATTCACGCGCCGCTATGCACAGCTCATCTGCCATGAGGACAGCCCGAACTATGAACGCTGTCAAGTACATGAAACAACAGCACGTCTGTTTTGTGATTGCCCACTTAACGTGTCCCAACGTAACACGCTGGCTTCAACGTAGGCGAGAGTTGGTGTGGCAAGACTAAGTGAGACTGGTATTTTGTCAGCTATGTTTGACCAGACGATGTCGCCAACTGCTGTCAGGGCTGTTATAGATTTTCTTAAGAGCCAAGGACTAGACACCAGAATGTGCCTCTGTCCCATATTGAGACAGTTTTCATCACAGCTGCCGATTCTTTCTTTAATCATCCGTGGTGAGGCTATCGAAGGCCTGCAGTCATTTTAATCAAGTCTCTGTTATGAGACCTGCAAGTTTTCCTGCACAGCTTAACTTCCTCAAAGCTTTGTTTGCTACAGCTTAATTTAGTCTTTGACGATATTTTTTTTCAAGAACTACTAATTTACTTCATAAGCGTAATCTCGAAGTGCTGTTTCAGGATGGCCTCGTCCAATTTAGTTCTCTCTTTGTAATTTCTACGGACACAACGCAAATTCTGCTGCATGCTGGAGTCGGCATCTTTTCCATCACCGTAATTGGTATTTTGCTCCTCGAATGCTTAAATTGATACCAATATTTTTCGCAAAATTTATGACAATCACATTGGCCATTTGAAAACGAAATTCTCCGCAGTCAAGCGTTCCCATTATCGCAGAAGCCTTGCCTATTTGTACACATTTATTGTTTGCAAAGCGGTCACTTTTATTATGGATATATTCGGCTCTTGTGTTATGCAGCCTATAAGAAGTTCGGTTTGCCTGGGTCCCCCGGCATGATGCAATGGTGGATCAGCTGGCACACTCCCTACGGCGTCTGTAGGAGGCCCGGTGTTACTAGTAGTACCCCATTTTTCTTTTAATACAGGTGACAGATGTAAACGCCTGGTAATTTTCGAAAAGCAACTCTCATACAACAATCATGAAACAGTTCTCATGCTGCCTGATGATTACAGGTCCTTAGTGTTCTCATGGAACACTACCAAATGTCTTAACGTCAATGCGAGGTGGCCTTTCCGCTTTAGAGATACTCATCTAAATTTTTACCTTCACAAATCTGCTTTGTCAGTAACTAACCTCTGTGCAGCTTTCAATCAACTGGAAATGACAGGTCACATTTTTCTCTAATGCCACCGTTCCGGCTTAATCCATAATTTTTCATACACAAATTCAAGCCCATTGTCGATCGTTTGTATTTTTCCTTGTATAAATATTTGCGTCGTTATACATATCTACGTCGATTTTCGCCCCCCTTTTTCATTTTAATGTTGCATAGTGTTTAGTACTGCTTTATTTTTTCTGTTCCCTCGTTTTCCTTTAAGGTCTTTAGTGTGGCCAATCATCCTCGTGCGCTTGAGCCAGCTACTCGGGGCACAGAACTAAGCAAGAAGAGAAGACTTCTTAATCTCCTACAAGGAATTTAGTGCGTATCTTTTCTTCATACTTGCCAGGTACAAGTTAAAGCACGACAAATAGTTAACTCGAAACTGCATCAATCGCTCGTTGTAATATGACCATTTTGCCAAAGTTAGTGCTCAGAGGGGTATGATTCATCTTCCCATTGTGCGCCACGTCTCATGCCCAGAAGAAAAATAGCGCTGCGTGAAGACACAGACATAAGTAATACGAGGACGGGTTCTTTCCTTTCAGGTACTCTTTATTTCCTACGTCTTCAAGCAGCGCTGCTTTCCTTTATGATGGATTCGTACTACCTAGTTTGCATTCAAACCTTTCATGCGAAGATGATTTTGTAAGAGTCGCGTTTGATATTGATCGCATGTGCTGCTCTACTGCTTTTTTGATTAAGGATGAAATCGAACTTGTACACGTCGCGTGTGATAATGGCTGTCTTTTTGTGCAACAGTGCTGACGTCATTTAAAACGTTAGTTCAATGTCGAGCTTTTCAAGCTGTTTGTTGAAGTAAGGTTTTTCGCCTGACTAATGTCGAAGGTGATGGCTTCTTATTTTGATTCCAAGAAATTAGGTTCAATATTTGTGAGCCGTCTTCTAACGATACTGAAGGAAGTTTTGTAGAAGGACGCCCAAAATACTTTCAGTTGAAAAATGCGGACGTAAGCACGCATCTTCGCATGTGCGCGGCCTATACGTGGGTCTCCGTGAAAATACTTGCATGAAACGTCCATAATCGAGGCCATAAAGAACGTGATAGCATTGGCGTAGTGGTTGGCTTTCGGCAGAACATAATATTGAATCTTGCTGAAGAAAGGGCCAATATTATGCACTAGCTTTAGAAATCATTCATGCGTTCAACCTTACGCAGAATAATAGTCACTCAATTGCATTGCATTGGAACCCTCGACACTGCAGATTGGCAGGCAATGAGCTTGCTGATGTTGAAGCAAGAGCCGCTGTCTATAACATCCCTATTGACGTGAATGCACCGTACACGCGAATTAACGTGCTCTTTAGTGAGATTGGTCACGAAAATATGCATAACGACTTATTGTTCGCAGCCAGACCACCGATACAGGGCTCTCCGGGAAATAGATCCTGAAATGACTTTTCGCCTCCCGTCTAGCATGGACCGAGGGATAGCCAGTTTGCTGCCCGGGATTCGTCTGTGCGTTGCATTCGCGCGCCGCTATGCACACCTCATCTGCCGTGAGGACAACCCGAACTATGAACGTTGCCAAGTACACGAAACAACAGCACGTCTGTTTTGTGATTGCCCACTTAACGTGTCCCAACGTAACACGCTCGCTTCAACGTAGGCGAGAATTGGTGTGGCAGGACTATATGAGACTGGTATTTTGTCAGCTATGTTCGACCAGACGATGCCGCCAACTGCTGTCAGGACTGTTATAGATTTTCTTAAGAGCACAGGACTGTGCTTCGATAGAGTCTGTGCTTAAGAGCACAGACTCTATCGAAACCTCTATGTTAGGCAGGTATTGTATCTTTGCATAACTCTTTGCGCTCCCTATCATCACCCTTCATAACTCCTTGTTCCCCCTTTCCTTCTTCCCATGTGCAGACTAGCAGGCTAGAACACAGTAGCTCAGGCCGACCTCTCTGCCTTCAAATAAATTATCTCTCTTTCTTTAGGATAAATTAAAACCCATGTCGGTGTGATCGCAGCAACTGTTACCAAATGTCTCGTGTTTGCAGCAACGAAATAGAGTATTGGTCCTCCAAATTGGACTTGACAGACGACGTCGACAACTTGCGCCTTTAGTTGGGCGCCGAGGAAAACAGATTCCCGATATCTGAGTGTGCGATCAGTGAAAAAAAAAAAACACGAGAAGCTTATACTAAGCCGTAGAAGGCTTGAAAAGGCGAAACTGGACGATTGTTAAGACTAATCTGGTTGCTTCTATATTGTTTCTAAGCGTTTGCTAAGTGATGCAGGTTATTTCTAGGTTGCTTCTAGGTCATTGCTTTCCTTTAGCTAGGTGGTGCTAAGTTGTTTCTACATTTATTCTCAGCGCAGAGAGGTTCGAGTTAAAGCACAACAAGTCTTAGACACGACACCGATGTCCAAAATCGAGAGACGGAACCTAGCACTGAATCCAAGCGTTCGCACCTCTGAAAAAGCTACGCGCACGCCGTCGTTGGCGTAGGCCTTCCATCGGTTGGGGGTCTTCTCGCAGCCGCATTTAACGTTTGCGTTCCCTTTACCGTTGCCTAATATTCCTTTTGTTCTTTGGGTCGTCAGCTCGCTGCCGGTCCTTCGCAGCCACTTGCCGGGTCATATGTTGTCTTCTTTTTTTGTGGACCAGTGGTGAGTAGTGGAATATACCCAATTTCCTGGGGACATATTTGTTTATGATGACGAAAGTTTTCGAGCTTAAACACCTTCGCTGTTAAAAAAATCCGGCAGATCGCACGCGTTATATGAATCGGTTTCATGCGAAGCAGTCAGCGAGTACTTCTATGCTGTATTTTATGCCTTTAAGCCAAGCGCTACGAGGTGGATAGACGTGTTCTTGTGCGATAGCTGTGCGCGCATCGTGGGCTTACCAGGCACGTCGAAAACACTATCGTTTAAAGGGTAACTTATGATGCGACGTAATGCCAGCCCTCACATTAGAGTACATACGTCAGTATTATCGAAACTAAGTGCGCTTTATGGTGCAGTCATGTGAATATCACCCGTAACGTTAATGTATTCCACCGGGGTTGAGCAATGCTTCAATATAGCTTGCTCAATCATGGGAATACAAATGTAATGCTTATTAAACTGCTATACAAGCGGAGGCAACACTGGAACGACAGACGTTAATCTGATACGACGCCTGAGTCGTGGGATTACAATTGTACTGTTTATTGCATTCTTGTCACATTAGGTAGCCAGCACCACAAACGCAAGTGACGTTGCACAGACATTATGCCTGCATAGGCTCTTTTTCTAAACCAGTTTGTATAGCTGGCATGGAGCTGTGGTAGAATACCTGATTGCCACGCATAATGCTTGGGTTTGATTCCTGCTGTGGCCCTAATTCTTATTCGTTCCATTCGTCGGGTCAACGCTGCCGATGTCGTTTTTTTTAGCGCTCTCTCATTTAAATTACCTATGCCTGTTCTCGCCGTTCCTGGATAGATAAGCTGCCGATCATATGTGGCGCACACCCGTACACCGCTGCCCGTGGGAAACGGGTATGCGCCACACGAGTCTGGAGGAAAAGGTTTGACGACGTACGCGACAGAATTTTCATGTTATTCATGCCATGACCCAACAGTCGTATTCGTCGAAACCTCTTACCCTCCGATGCCAAGTGGGGTCTACACCAAGCAAGGGAGGAGATCATGAGAGCACCTATACGTAGGTGGCTAGATAGATAGATAGATAGATAGATAGATAGATAGATAGATAGATAGATAGATAGATAGATAGATAGATAGATAGATAGATAGATAGATAGATAGATAGATAGATAGATAGATTGATAGATAGATAGATAGATAGATAGATAGATAGATAGATAGATAGATAGATAGATAGATAGATAGATAGATAGATAGATAGATAGATAGATAGATAGATAGATAGATAGATAGATAGAGAGTTCTCGGATACGCAGAGGTGGAAATTCGTCTTAAGTTGGCCCCGGCACTGGAAGTGGACTGCGTTTACATGCTGCTATTAACAGGAGGTTGCGGAATGGATGGCATGAGAATCCTGGCATCACACGGTTATCAAACAAGTGTGAATTGTACGTTATGGACCTTTTGTGTAGCTAGGAATAGCGTTACTCGGGCGACGCCCCTGTATGAATCGTATGAAGTTATTTCAAGGTGCCTGACGCTGACATGCCTGTGGGTGTTATTCTGAAAGCGGACCCCGTAAACATCTGGAAAATTGTCCTGACACCGTATCAAAACACTGCCTAGAAACAGGGAAAATTTAGTCATTTACGAGGGCGGGATACCTGTTTCCCGTTTTTTCAAGCCTAATGTTTTCATCCTCTTAAATGAATGAAACGTGATACGCCGTCGAGTCGACAAGTAGAGCAGTAGTTTGTTGCTAGCTTTGGACCAATGTGAACAACATTGACTTACATTTCATGGGCCGATTGTATTGCTTTTAAAATGTTTTTGCATGGTAGGCACTGTTCCAGGTGTTTGTATAAAAAGCGAATATATATGACAAGTGGAGAGCAAATTGTGTGCCACTTGCCATGAATATTGTTTGTACTATCCTTAATTGGAACCGTTCTTAATGCAGGACAACTAAAAAATGAAGGTGCCCTAACTAGAGTCACTTTATAACCGTGTTTGTTTTTCTCGCAAGAAATGGAGCGACGATTACATGAGACTCAAAATACAGCTATACACACAAACCACGGCCTCTCTGGAATTTTTCATAGAGCAGCGGTACACAAACAGAATAACAGCATATTCAGCAGCGCTGGCGAAGAATTTCTGGTTGCGCTGATGGCAAGTTCAACTCCTGCCGGGGTCCGGCTGCGCACACCGCGCTGGATCTTATGTGTTTCAACGAGCGGCCGTGCACATACGAGCGCAAGTATCACAGGCCTGGACGCCGCGGATACTTCGATCCAGCGCAATATTCTTACACTCGGTTTCGCCTGCCTCCAGGGTAACTAGACAACATACACCAACGATTTGTGAAATTGTGCAAGACGGCTGTCCAGCAAGTTCTTTTTTTTCGAGCAAGCCCTTTTGTTCACAGACTGCTTTCTCGCTCGTTCTGCTTCTGCAGCTCCCAGTTCCAGTGAAAGTACGTAGGACGAGAGTCAACCATGAGGCGCGACAATGTCATACCCATCATTGAAAAAAAGAAAACATTCGTAGGGTTCGCATACATTAACTGGATCAGGGAGTGGCGCTACTCGGCGGACAAAAGTCGCTGGAGCATGGAGCTTAAACAAACGTGGTAATAAACTCTCAAACAGTTGTTAAAAATCACGTGATAGAAAGCTGTCCACGTAGTAAAATTGGATTGTGTCATCGTTTTACTGGTGGCCGAAACTACGGTGTCTGTGATAATCACATCGCGATTTTGGGACAGAAAACCGCATTAACTATTATGATCCCATATAAAATTTGGCATGTAAAACCCGGATTATTGTTCCTTTCGAGCTCTCACCGCCGCGAGCAGCATGTTTTGTGCGGCTGTTTTTTTTTTTCCGCCATGCGTTCAATCCACGAAGAAGGCGCGCTCCGTTTGATATTTTGCATCGCGGGATCCATTCCCGGTCGCGGATGCCGCATTTTCGATACAGGCGAAAATACTTGAGGCCCGTGTACGCTCGTGCACAGTAAAGAACCCCAGGTGGTCTAAATTTCCGGAGCCATCCCACATGCCGTGCCTCATAATCATATAGTGGTTTCGGGACATCCAACCCCTACAATTATTATTTATATTTTTGCATGTTGAAGGTTAAAGCGGCTAGAAAAAGTAGTGATTGTTGCGGAAAGGTTCCGAATTACTCCGGTGACAACAAACAATACAGCTCACCATATTGAAGCAAAACGTGAAACAATCTTGAAGGCACCTGTGCTATTCAAGCGTAGACCGGCGTACTGCAGTAACAAGAATAGACCATGTCGACGCGCGCCTTTGCAGCACGCGATGGCCGCATATAACAGTTGTCAGAAAATAGAGGAAGAAGGGACGCTCCACAAGCATAACCACAGGGTAGCATTCGTAACGATAACGTACATGCCGTGGGAGTGTTGCGCTGGTTTTGTAATGAAAATACTGGGATCGATTAAACAACATTACTTATTGTATATAATCTTGACATGCGCTCTATTTTGGAATTCGGTGGCGTTCCATTCAGCGGATGTGTTGCAAATAGCACGCTATATCTGGAATATCGAAAATGATACTTCCCAGCTGACTAACAGACCTGCCTCTGAAGCATATGCAGCTGTTCTGGACACCAGCGGCCTTGTTCGCGTGAACAACACCACGTGGCGCATCGACCTTAAAGAATTCAAAAGTCCCGCCATGACGTATGCAGTGACGCGGCACTAAATAAAAGAGAATCAAAAGAAACAGTACACACGCCCCGAGAATGTCGCTACACCTCGGTGCGCAGAAAAGAGAGCGCTGTTTGTCGGCGTTATCTCGACGGCAACGACTGGAAATGAATTGGCAGTTTTTCTAGACGTGCCATGCCAAATGTCTGGCCTTTATAGACGCGCCCGCGATGCATGAAGAGAATCGTGTTTTTATTTGTTTGTTTGTTTGTTTGTTTGTTTGTTGGTTTGTTTAGTTTCTTGCGCTGCCGTACCGGTGGCATATTGGAGCAGCATGCTGCTTTCCGAGTTTCTTTTTTCAGCGAGCGGGAACCATTAGGTTTGGGTGCGAACAGGATATTGTGGTTGCATAATAAACCGAATTTCCTTTGGTGTACCACTTGGGTGATGCTCGTTTGCTCCTTGCGTTACCTCATATTAGAACTGGATAAGTTTGAGAACGCTAGGAATGAGAGCAAAAAAAAGGAAGTTAAAGATAGTTTTTATTTGTTGTCATTTAGTTCTTATTGAAATGTGGCTGCCACCGCAAGCTTGGCGCCGTCTAAGCGGGTGTGCAAAAATGATACAGTCTTTGAAAGATGATCTTGTACACCGGAAAACGTGAACTTGGTTAGTTTTTAGGGGCGTAGCTCTTCTTAGTCTAACCTTGTCACGTCTCCGTTGTCCAGCGTAAACGGATCTACGGTACAGTACGTGATATGTATGGCCCTCTCCTCTCCTACGCTTCCCCCACTTTCTCCTCTCCTACCGTTCCCCCCTTCCTATCTTGCCTCGCGGCGCAGCGGCGCCGACGCAGGCAGCATCGCGAGGCAGCGTCGCGGCAGCGTTTGATTGAAAAAACCGACCACTCGCGCTGCACAACCATTCACTGAGCACCCCGTATATATCGGCACTGGATTTTGACCTCCAAGGTAGTGCGTGTGTGCGATTTCTCCTGTGCGTGATTAAACAATGAAAATTCACAGCGTACATGTAAAATATAAAGTGAGCTGCAAGTCGTCATAACTCTCATCGAACCTTTAGTATAAACGCGCCCGATCTCACGTCGGCGATGATGTACTGGGCAGAATACACGGAAGATTCACGGTTTACCGATGAACCTCCGCAGCTTCGCCCACTCCTCATCATTCACTCCGTGGATATCCCCTTCAGGTGCAACGTCCACATATGTGGACGCAACTTGTTTTTGCCAGTTTTTCGGACTAGTCGGAAAGAAAGGGCAAGATACATTGCGCATAGCGTCAATTGAACCTTCTGCATAGTCAACGTGTCGTGACTTAACCTCAGTGTACTAAGTATGACCATGACTGATCACTTTGGTGAAGGCACTAACGTGATCGACGAGTCGCTCAACATGCCACGTCCGAAGACCAACGTCATACGATTGCTTTTCTCCACACGAAATGAACACAACCAAAATCGAATTTCGCATGCATTTTGAGCCAACAGTTTCCTTATTGTTATATAAAATTGGAACATCAATGACTGCAGAGTAATTAAATATTCTATTATCATCTAATTAGGATTAATTAGCAAAACTCGCACAAAACAAAATATTACTTCATTTTCTTTCTTGGAATGTAATATTGAGTGCCTTAGAATTACGTTATTCGAATTTGAGACATTTGCAGACAGTGCATCATAATTCGCGCCTCAAGGGGATATGCTGTGATTTTTTTTTGTTAGGAATGAACGTATAGTAGAACATATACGACTGACGTGTTGTGTAATAATCTCTAGATCTGCCGTCTATCCCGCTAAAAAAGGCACTTATCTATCCTAATTGCATTTCTTCTTTTCTTTATGTTTTCCCCCCTTTTTTCTCACGGTCGACTGACTCATATGCTCGAGGTTATTGTCTTGAATCCTGTTGGCGCAAATACACCAATACGTTACTCTAATGGGCTGGAAGTTCTCCTGAAGCTCTCCTTTCATGTTCTGTAGGCGCAGTCTCTTTCAACTTTGCACTACAGCAAGCACAAAGTCGATCATGAATCACCTACTGGCCCCATCGTTCACTTTGATCAGCACAAAGAAATTCAGAAGAGCGAATTTTGGCGTTTTTGCGCTGACAGCAACGATTGTTAATGCCACATAATATAGTAACTATTCCTACAATCTCCCCAAATCACTTCTTTATTCTGTATCACCCCAGATGTAGAACACAAAATGCATTTGACTTCCTCAACAACGGGTCACAAGACACATCAGAGAAAAGCGAACCCTTTAATTCCCCCTTCTTTCGTTCACCCAGCATATGAAAGTTTCTTCAGTTGTGAGTGGAGCTCCTTCTGTTGCCACGATGTGCAGGCGTTCCAAAGGAAATCTTTCTTTCCAGGAGGTTCCCTTAAGAGAACAATGGTGTTTATGCGCACAGGAATTTAGATTAGTAGTTTTTCGCTCGTAGCAATGAGTGAAAAATACCAGTCTTCAGCCAGATAAAGCCTAGCGAAATCTGGATTTTCCCTTAATATCTACTGCTTTTAAAGCAGTAGTCTTCTTCCCCTGAAAGCCCAACGGAAAATGACACATGTCGAATAGAATGATTACAGCTCCGCTCGAGGGTCTTCAAAACCGGAGCTTTTTTTTTGTACTTCATGATGCAAAATATCAGCCGCGTATTGAATTCTGGAATCTTCTGGCTTGATATGAATATCAAAGCTGCGAAGGCATTCCTGGTAGGGATTCTTTTTTGGTTCAAACGTGTAGGCCCACCTTGAAAGTCCCTTCCACTGTATCGGATAGTTTTGTCTCTAGACATGGTATTCCCTCTCAGCTTTGTCTGAGTGGAAATAGGTCAAAGAATTGAATTCCTGTCAATCTGATAACATGTTGTTATTTTTTTTCTTAGATTAGGCCCTAAATCTGCCCTAAATGGTGGCTCTGCGCTGTACAGCGCGCACGCGTGCTGTACAGCGCAGAGCCACCATTTAGGGCAGATTTTGTAGTGACGCGGAAATTACCTCCTTGATAGTGAGAAAGTTCAAATATGTATACACAATAACCTTCTCAATATTTACTTATGGACAAATATTTGGGATCGTGGAACATGAGGTGACCATGAGTGGGGTCACGCCTTTTTAGAGTAAATACTTACTCTATCACTATATATATTCGCGATGTGCTTTCTTAAAGGTATTGACAACCGACCGAAATGTGTCACAAGACCCTGGCTGTGAATACAGTGACATAAACGAGCTTTTTTTTCACCATATGATTAGGATTTCTATTGTTGAATTGCGCTTTGAAAGTCACAACGGCATGTCGCGTTGCCTGACGGGCAAGCCTTCATAGTGCACGAATGAGATGTGCGGAATGCTGTACGCAGTCCGCTGCTATTTACTAAAGAAAAAAAAATGCGTTTAAAATTAATCCGCACGTTATTAGGCATTCTCGATGTATTCTGTGCTTATAAAAGAGTAAAAGGAGTTGACGTTGAGAGGTGGCGTTGCCTTCGCGACTACTAGTGAACGCATGTCGAGCAACGGCGAATGCGCGCGGCGCTTTGTACATTGAATGAACTTCCAGGTAGCACTCATCAAAAGCCGGAAAAAATGCATTCCATAACGTTTGGGCTGTGGCATGGGCTTCGCAAGACACTGATCTATGTAAGCGGTGTCACGGCTGAAACGCTAGTAAAGGCATCTTTTCTTTTTTAGTGTGTGCTACCCGCAAGGCATTCTCCACACACACACACACACACACACACACACACACACACACACACACACACACACACACACACACACACACACACACACACACACACACACACACATTATATATATATATATATATATATATATATTGCATTACCGACACGTATTACTCTTTCAACGGCGTCAAGTGGCGTTGCAGCAACAAAGGCAGTGTGTAGTCGGATAATATTCCCTATGAAATTACCTATGCTTTTCAGGAAAGCATCGTACACTAAAGAACGTGTTGAAAGGGTGTCGTTTCGCCTCACAAAAACAGTCCTGATATCGTGCATGCTTCTCGATTGCATTATCGGCGCGCGCCCTGCACTTCCAGGTCACAAATGGCATGCACGTTATGAGCGTGAGACAGCATTCTTCATAGGAAAGTGGCGAGTGCCGGGAATTCAAGAAAGGAAACGCAAGCCAGCAGCAAAGCAGCCAGTTGAAGATCTCTCCGTCCTTGCTATGGCAACGGCGCGCGCGGCCGCGCTCGCTTCCTAGTCTGCTTGCCTACCGTTTCGCCGTCTGTTCCGTGCACTACCGGTCCCCGCCGCCGGCCTGCGCCAGTCAGCGAGGGGGCGGGGGAGAAGGGGAGAGGGCACTTGCTGAAGGCCTTGACAGTTTGAGAGAAACACCTATTCTCATTATTCTTGTCGGCAAAACACCGCCTTCGTCAAATTTTTGGGAGGGGAGGCGGGCCCTTAGGACATACCCCCTAGCTACGGGCCTGGCCTCTGGGCTCCTATGTGGCCCCGGTCGGTCTACGAAACTTCTTCAGAAGTACCACGGCCCGTACCGTGTGGTCTAGCAAGCATCGTACTTCATATACGCCGTCAAGTCGCTTGAGACTTATTGTAATCAAATAATGTCGAGGCATGAGATTGTGCATATGGACCTGCTAAAGCCTCACTGTCACTGTGCAGCTGTCCGTAATTAGCCAGGATGACTCGTTTTCGGACGGGAAGTAAATGTAATGCAAAAGAGCAGCACTACTTGCAGAAGCAGAGAACGCTGCTCCCGTAGAAAAAAGGCGACGATTCAACAATACAAGTTTTGCGTTGTTTCTACTATTACTGGTTACGTTTCTGCATCGTCTCTAATAGTAGAGTACTTCTTTAAAACGCTTAATTCTATTACAAATGACTGCCCTCATGCTTGCCTTGCTTTCGTTGTGTATTGCCTTCTTATCGTTGAGGTTAACTAAAATCGTGCCCGGTGGTTCCTTTTCTTCGTTATTAGTAATGGGTTGCGTGGTAATAAATAATAAAACATGAGAAGTTTACTTGCTCTATTTCCAGAAGCGAAACCGAAACTGCAGCAGATATCTCGGGTGCAATGCTCCAGAGAGAAAACAAGCAAGTAAATCTTCAGCAGTGTTGTACTAGTAATAATAATTGCTGGAGTGTCAAATGTGTCAAAACCACAATATGTTTATGAGGCGTGCCGTAGAGGAGGGCTGCGGAAATTCCGACCACTTCAGGTTCGTAACGCGCATCTAAAACCAAGTACACGAGCCTCTAGGATTTTCGCCTTGTTCAAAAAAATGCTGTAGCCGCCGTCAAACCTGTGCCCTTTGTGTCAGCAGCCGAGCACCGTAACCGCTGTACCACCGCGGCAAACATAAGCAATTCTGAGAGAGACAAAAAAAGAACAAAGAACCGCATTGGGATTCGAACCAAGGCCCCAGCGATTGCGCGCAAACAGCCAGCACGGATGATCAACCCATTCAGCCACAGCGCGCGGCGGCTAGCCCGTGATACGATAGCTATTATAAAGATACTACGGTCAAACTCTCCTTGCAACGCTCCTTGCAAGTGTCCCCACCTTCCAAAGAGCAGGAACGGAGTGCAAAAGTGAAAACAGCTGCTTTCTATTTGCAAAAATGCGCTGTAGACCATAATTCGATGTTTCACAGCGCAAGGAACGAGGGCGAAATTGGAAAACACACACAGCGCTGAACTTAAAACTGACTATATTTTCAAACTTACAGAAATATATATGCGCTCTTCACTAGGAAAAAAAAAAGAATAGAGGAAATGAAGCATACAAAAAATTCTAGAAAAAAATGGTAGAAGCCGAAACAATTTTGAAACGTGATAAAAAGTGCACGAGTGCAGCTTCGCTTGCTCTTTCGAGCAACGAAAGTGAATTTCTCGTGATCGTAAAATATATGTGATATCGATGATGGGTTGTTGTTTCCTGCGACTGCAATTTTTTGTACACCAGGCCTGCAATTGTCGCGTCACCAAAATCACGTAACATCGCACATCTACTTATGTGACTACAATCACGTAACAACTAGCCACGTGACTAAAAATCACGTAAAATCAACTAATTAGTCTCGCCACTAAAATCCCGTAACGTCACGTAACTATTGACGTGACGTGTTGTCGCCAAAAAGTTCGGAACAACCGGGTGGCGCGGGGCAACCTCAGCGTCCGCACTGGACTTTAATAAAGATGTACTTTCTCTCTCACGTGACTAAAATCCCATCACGTAACTACAAGTGACGCGACATTTCCCCTTCAGAACCACGCAACAAGTGCGTAGTCTGGGGAACCGACCGAAACCTGAGAAGAATAGATTATCCAAGCCTAGCCATATCCTATAATACTATACTAGCAAAAACATTGCACCTCTAGCAATAGCTTGGTATAGCAAAACCTTAGAAGAAGCTAGGTTGAACGCTAGCTCCGCTTTCGGTTCCAGCCTTGCGCAACCAGTACATGCTGCGCACATTGTCATTTACAGATGTTTAAAATGGCATCTTATTGCGGTACCTTGAGGTGGGCTGTGTGTGCGTGCGAAAAGCTGCTGAATCACAGGATTTTCGTTTTGTAACTGGAAGCACCAGTCCCTGGACTTGCCGAAAGCTTTGATCCACTCACGTCATATCACACGGACCTATCCGATGCAGCGCACAGTGCTTTGTGATGTTAAAGGAGAAGACATGCTGTTTTTTTTCGGTTCACGTAGGGCGATAGATATGACAAGAGATGAATAAAAATCCCAGTTTCACCGCAAGGACGACGCAATGAGTGCGATAACAACAAATGAAGTGAGGCTGGCAGCTAACTCGTCTAGATGCGGTCTCGCGTAACTCTACAAAATGGTGCTGTAAGAGAACACAGCCACTCCAGGTAGAAAAGGGGATTTCGCACAGTCTCTTCGAGTTGAGAGCGCAGCATATAGAAGGGTATATTAGCCGTCCGCTGATGCTTGTCGAGATAGCGATTTTGATTTCATTTAAGCTAGGGCGAAATCATTGGACGGCTGTTTGAAAAGAACAAATAACTTTTCCTATTTATTGATTGGCCTAATTATCTGTTGGTTTCATTAGTAGTGTCTAACAAAAAAAGGAACCCCTCGAAAAATTCCCCTTCGCTCGTTAAGATTACGACAAACAACGAAATCATGAGAACGGAAAAATAAGTTTCCACCACAATACGCGTACAAAAGTTCGAAAGAGCTTTGTTAACCATAACTTCATCGGGCGTTCTGTTCCTCAGGACGTTTATAAAAGAATAAAGTAAGAATTACAAATGTAGATCAGAACGATGTGATACGCGTGGATTGTTTATACATACACTAAAAAAGTAATATAATAAAGAGAAAAAGAAACGGCAGCTCAAGATTACAGTGAAGAACCGAAACCGAAACGAAAGCTCTTTTTTGTTTCGGCGGTGACATCCTGTGCGAAGGTGTGGAACTAATTCACGGGCTGAAAAAAAATGCTGAACCGTCGCCAGGAATCGAACCGAGGACGGCGCGCTTATGCCGCGCTCTGAACTTGAGCGATTAGCTCGCTCGGCCACGGTGGACGCCTTGTCGCCAGTGGTAAGCAAGGGTTTATCAATTTACCACAAATATTTGAACGAACGCGCTTCAAAAAACGCGTTAATGAACAATGTTATGCCAATTGCGGCAAGTTGAGAATGGCTTCAAACGAAAGCTGATTGTCAGGACTACATGTGATTTCTTGAACCATTAACATAACCTGCTTAGTTTTACGACAGCGACCGTTTTTTGCCTCGAAAAACAGGCCACATTTTTCGCCGATTCCATAGACTCCCATTGTACAATCTTTAACTGCTCTGGCAACAAAATTGAAGCTTACTGCAACATGATCGCTGCAGTCCTCTCGTGCGTTTAGTTTCCCAGAAGCGCTCTGTTGTCTGCGTTTTTCAACATTCACCCTCTACACTTAAATAATTGAAAAAATTTATAACTGCGCCATGGACGAGACACCAGAAACGAAGTGGACAGGACGATCGCAGACTAACAATTGGTTTATTGAAACATACACCACCCTTATGAAACAAACTAAGAGCGTGCGAAATGACATTCATGACCACGTGAATGGTTTGAAGTGAAAGTTTGAAAGTTTGAAGTGAAAGTTTGAAGTGATGCCGTACATACACAAGGTGTCGCACGGCATTAAAAAGGTGGCGAGAAGATACGGGGTCGATATGGTTTTTTCAGCGCCTTGCAAGTTGTCGCGTTTGTGTGCCATGTCCAACGCGAGCAAAGTGAACAATAGAGGATGTGATGTTAAGCACAGACGTGCGTATGTACCCTGCACATGTGAAGTGGTCTACGAATTCCCCCTGACCTGTGGAATGGTTTGTGTGGGGCAGATCGGAAGGTGTATTAAAGGGGCCCTGCAACACCTTTCTTAGTTATATTGGAATAGTCTCATTATTGACGTATGACTCTTCACGAGTCATATGCCGCGAAAATTTTTCGAATCCGTCAAGTCTAAGTGGTGTTACCAAATTATAGAGATCACGTTCCGCAGCTTTCTCCCTCAACTCAACGCCGCGAGTGCGCGCGGAAAGCTAGGCAGCGAGTCGACGGGGGGAGCGCAGAGGAGCGAGGCTCCGCCCAAGAGCGCCGGCGGAGTTTTTTTCTTCATTTTTTCTCTCTGACGTCTGGGCGCAACCACGTGGTCTGTGCCGCCACTTCCGGTCGGCTTGCGTCGTTCTCGTCGAGCGGCGTCGATCGCACTGTGTATCGCGCGTGCTTGAAAACTGCGCGTCGGTTTGGTAATGTTGGATGTGCACCTCGAACGCCGTAGTGTTTCATCGCTCTGCCAACCATGGAAGCAAACCTGCGCGCTCGTTTGGAACGAATGACAGCTGAGATCGGTTTCGGCCCATACTCCGATACACCGCCTCGTAAGACGGCACTGGCAGACGACCCCGAAGCGCCGCCATTACCGGACGCCAGTATTGTTATCGGAGACACGCTGCGCCCGTGCCTCGGTCGGTCGTGAGAACGTGCCGACGATGCAGTTCTCAGCTGACGAGGCAACGCTCGAACGGCTGCCACTCTCAACGGCAACCGGCGATGGTCAAAAGCACAGAAATATTCACGTTTTCGGCATAGAAATATTCACGTTTTCGGAACCACGCAACTACGAGCAGACGAGATGTCGGTGAGACCGGAAGTGCTAATATTAATGTTTGTTCGGTGTTTTTAACACGATAACATAATATAAACATACACATTATCTACTTATTGAACTCAAAATTAACAACGAAAGTAATAATGATTGTGTTATCGTGATTATAACATCAGTCAATGGTGGAACTGCCGACAATCGAGTCATATTTTGCGGACTAATACATCATTTGTCGAGAGAAGAGGGAGCGATTTTCAGCTGACTTTGAGAATTTATTGTAAATTCCAGGCCGTGCGCATCGCTATAATATTTGGCTCGCGTGTTCTCGGGAGCCTCAACTACCGAACGGCAGCGCTTTTTGAGCATGCTCGAAAAGTGTTGCAGGGCCCCTTTAACAAGCGTTTGATGGAGCATGCTAATTCTTAGGAGACGGGAGCGGGAAGCACCTACCAGTTCATTGTGGCGCATGTGCGCAGGGATGCAAGCCCATTTTCAGTAGCACCAAGGTGATAGGGCGAGCCAGAAGCCAAAGAGCAAGAGAAATCTAGGAGGCATCTTCGATAGCTAGACACGGGCCTGATAAGTGCGTCAGCGATACATCCGTGTATCTTTCCAGAAAAGAGCGTGATTTCCTTTGTAGTAGATAGGAGTCTTGGGGGTGGTGAAACCTGTCACGTGATCATGAATGTCATTGCGGACGCGCTTAGTTTGTTTCATAAGGGTGGTGTATGTTTCAATAAACCAGTTGTTAGTCTGCGATCGTCCTGTCCACTTCGTTTCTGGTGTCTCGTCCTTAGCGCAGTTATAATTTTTTTCAATTATGTCTTACCAACTAGCCCCCCAACGTACGCTTCTCGAGTACACTTAATTATTCGGGAAAAAACTCGCCAGTTCTATAGAAAACGCGCTAGCTTCGCGCCGGGGCCGCCAGGGGCGCTGGCTGTGATGTGCCCACAAAAGCTGGATATGGAAAGGCTCTGGAACATTCTGACACATATTTATGCTTTATTCTACCCAATCGAACCACATCTAGGAACAAGACTGCCATCCAAAATTCCTCGGCATCTGGAAACTCTCTTCCATCATCTTAGTCTAAACGCTGCCTATGGAAAAAGCTTGCGGTACCGTTTTGGTCAAGCGGCGTGTCTACACTCCTTCAACTGTGGCTCCATCGAAACTGTGGAGCATATTGTTTCATTGATGGGCGTATGCCGGTAACCGTGCGATTTGTGAACATTGCATGCTTTTGAAACAGAAAGAACTTGATAATTTGACTTTATCTTGGACTGTTTGGCCTGTCTCACGCAAGGAAGGTGTGCGATGAAACTTCTATTCACATATTTAGATAGTATCGGTCAATTCGAGAAAATTTAGTTGCACGTTGAATGTACACAATAAGAGTCTCTAACTGCGCATGTCTCCATCCAAGAGCAAAAAAACTGGAAATGTTTTTTTTTTATTTTTTCTTGTATTTTAACATTTTATATCATTTTTTCTCTCTTTCTCTTCTTGTCTTTCCGTCCACAATCCCCTTCACTACGCAAAGTAAGAAGCCAGCGATTTGTATACTGTTGTATTCAGCATGTGCGTTATCATCTAGATAGCCCTAGGCATGCGCAGTTGCACGCGCACGCGCCTTATCATGTCAGCTGACATCTGTGTATATTAACCATCACGGACAAAGAATAAACAGAGTTGTTTGAGGTACTGGGTCGGTGTAGTTACTTCGCGATCCTGCGGCTCTCCGAGGTAGTTCGGCAGGGCATGGCGGCGGATACCACAGTTGGCAACGAGTGGTGAAGTGACCGAAAGCTGAAGAAATGAGCCTGCACCAACCGCCCGAGTTCCTGCCGACGCCCGGGAAGCCTAGCCTTCCGTGGGCGCAGTGACACCGCCTTTTCAAGAATTATCTCCTGGCATCGGGGAGTGACGTCCACTCATCTGCTCGCCGTAAAGCTGTGCTGTTGCACTGCTTGGGGGTGGGAGGCCAGCGATTGTACTACACATTACCGCATGCAACGGGAAAGGAAGAAAGCGGCCCGAACGACGAGTACGATGCAGCGGTGGCTACGTTGGACGCCTACTTTACTGCTAAAACGAACATCGTCCTGGAGCGGCACCGGTTCGGATAGCGCACCCAACTGCCTGGGGAGACCGCAGCAGCATTCGTCGCGGCTCTGCGCGAGTTGGCATTGACCTGCAACTTCGGGGAGCAAACTGACGACTTCAGTCGTAACCAGCTTGTAGCGAAAACGAGCAACCATGTTCTTCGGGAACGCCTACTTCTGGAAGGAACTTCGCTTACGCTTGAACGTGCGCTGACTATCTCGAAAAACATTGAAGAAGCCACGAAATACTCACTTGAGCTACAGTCATCAGCTGCAAGCATCCAAAAGGTGGATAAACATCAGATGCCAGCCCGTACAGAAGCACGAATGCCGTCGCCCCAGCACAAAGCGTGTTTTCGTAGAGGGTCTTCACGGCATCTCGCAGATTCCAAAACATGCAAGGCGCGGGATAAAACATGCAGCAAATGCGGCAAACGGGGATATTTCCAGTGTGTATGTTGGAGCGGCAAGCCAGACGAGCGGGCACTTGATGTCCGAGAGGTCGATACCTGCAATATATCCGACGACCTCAACGCGTTGCTTCTCACCCGGCAGAAAAATGCAGCAATACATGATGACGCCCTCGTGCAGGACGTGCCCGTACGTCTCCTCGTAGACACAGGCTCTGCTGTCTCGATTCTGTCGGCCGTCACGTATTCGAGGTTGAAATGCCCTCCGGTGCAGCCGACTTCAGCGGCACTGTACGATTTCTCTCGCCGCAGATCAAGCATTGAAGGGTGTTTTACGGCGCCAGTCTTCTTCCAATGTCGGCACGCCGAGACACTTTTCTACGTCGTCAAAGGCGGTATGGACATCCTCGGCATCGACGCTATCGAAGCACTGCGGCTGCACATCAATGGTATGGCACTTCAATGCACTATCATTACGCAAGCGCCACAAGGCCTTGATGCTGAACTTTTCTCCGAATTTTCAACCTTGTTCGATGGAAAGTTAGGGCTAGCAGCAAATTTCATTCATAAGGTAAAGATAAGACAAGGGGTCGCGCCTGTCGCTGCTAAGTTACGCCGGTTGCCATTTTCAGTGCGAGACGCAGTGCGTGAAGAGCTGCAGCCCCTGGAGCAGAATGGTGTGATAGAAAAGGTGGATGCCTCAGAATGGGTATCACCAATCGTAGTAGTGGCAAAGAAAACTGGCAACATAAGAATCTGCGTCGACCTAAGTGAACCGAACAAAGCGGTTGTCATTGACAAATTTCTGTTGCCTCAAACGGAAGAACTGCTGCACAAACTAGATAGCTTTAGCAGCCGCATACCACCAAGTCCTGCTGAGTCCTGAAAGTAGAGAATTGACTACCTTCATAACCGATAGTGGATTGTACCGATTCAAACGCGTCTACTTCGCCCTTGCATCGGCACCATCTGCTTTTCAGAAAATGATGGTCACTATCCTGTAGAAGTGCAAAGATACTTTGTGCTACATAGATGACGTGATTGTGTTTGGTAGCACGCCTGAGGAGCATTTCAAGAACCTGAAGCAAGTGTTGCACTTCATTGCAAAGTCTGGATTGAAGCTGAATGACAAATGTACTTTCAATGTTCAAGAAATAGAATTCCTTGGGCACATGATAAGTCACCAGGGTATACGGCCGCTACAAAGCAACATTAACGCCATCAAGGCTGCACCAGCACTAACGGATATCAGTACCCTGCGCTCATTCTTAGGAATGGTTGGCTATTACGCAAAGCTCGTACCTGACTATGCAGTGCTTGTTGAGCCTCTTCGTGAGCTCGTACGTAAGAATTGCACGTTCACTTGGAATCCTGCCAGACAAGCTTGTTTCGAGCAGCTGAAAAGTACCTTGCCCACAAGATGTTTACAGCTTTTTGACCCTGTGGGTGACATTATCGTTACCACAGACGCCTCATTCATCCGGCTAGGAGCAGTGTTGCAACAGACAAGAAATGATGAGCTAGTAACAATTTCATTTGCTTCTCGCAGGCTTACTCCACAGGAACAGAAGTACTCCGTTGGGGAACTGGAAGCCCGTGCATGCTTGCGGGCATGCGAACAATGGAGAGTCTACCTTTGGGGCCATCGATTCACTCTGCGCACCGACCACCAGGCTCTGACTACACTCCTAAGTACAAAGGGAGTAGGTCGCCGTCCGTTCCGAATAGCAAGGTGGCACGCAAGGCTACTATCATACAACTTCACAATTGAATTCCAAAAGGGTGACAAGAATACGGTTGCTGACGCTCTTTCAAGGATGCCTCTCCCAGTTCAGGTGGAGGAGGAAGAGACTGGGGAGACCGTTTGTGTGGTCTCACCATGCGTTACCCATGGGGAGTTTGTCGCTGAAACAATGCAAGACCAGATGATGCAACAGGACATGAAGTGGGTGACTTCGACATGGCCTGCAGTGAAGACGTTGCCTGCCGATGCAGTTCCACTCTACAGGGTGCGGACTGAGCTCTCAGTCGTTGGAGATCTCCTACTTCGTGGAGACAAGTTCGTCGCACCTTCATCTATCGTAGCACGGCTACTTGACACAGCCCACGAGTCTCACCCAGGAATAGCAAGGACAAAACAGCGACTACGTGAGAAATACTGGTGGCCTGCTATGTGCAAACAAGTAGAGCAGTTGATTGCATCTTGTGGTGTATGCCAATCAGTTGACAAGTCTGCAAAACCAGTGACACCACCATTACAGCCAGTTGCATTTCCGTCGGCACCATGGCAGAAGCTAGGAATTGGTATTGTGGGTCCTTTTTCGAACGTGTCTGCAGATTGTCGTTTCGCGATTACGGCCATTGATTACTTCAGCAAGTGGCCAGAGGTTTGCTTCGCTGCGAGAGTGACTGCTACAACAGTTATTTCCTTCCTACGAAGCATTTTTAGCAGGGAAGGATACCCAGACGATATTGTGAGTGACCATGGTCCTCAGTTTAGAGCCTGCGAGTTCGACAGTTTTCTCACGGAACGCAGCATCACCCATACGTATTCGGCAGTCTACAACCCGCAAGCGAACGGCCAGGTGGAAAGATTATCCGGGTGTTCAAAGAGTATGTTCAGGTCTGCACGCGTGAACGTCAGTCTCTCAAGGAAGCCATCACCGAATATCTAGGAGTTTACCGTTTCACGCTTCATGCCACTAGAGGAGTGAAACCTTCCGTTCTCCTTCATGGCCGTCATCCCGGAACTTAACTGGATCTAGTAGGAACGCCAGGTAAAGTTTTTTTCAAGACCCACATGCAGCAATGGAGGCCGTCCGCAGCAGGGTAAAGCAAAAGCAACAAGCAAGTAAGACCTACACCGACCGTCGACGAGCTGCACAGCATTCTCCGTTAACAACAGGTCAACCGATACGAATCAGGCTGCCAGATCATGTGCCTAAGGGTGCCGTGAGTTACTCAAGCCTGTTCACAATCATTGACCAATGTGGCCAAGACACTTATAAAATAAGTGATGGTCGCACCTGGAATCGGAATCTGCTGGTACCCTGCCCTCCGCATGCTACTCCTGTAGAATCGCCCTGTTGTGACTCGCCAAACGATTCCGATGGTGCACCCCCGCCGTCAAACCTTGGGGCCTCAGTTTCAAGGGACCTTGCAGAACTGAGGCGGTCGACGAGGCTAAGACCACCGTCGTGGTTAAAATACTATGAACGACATTGAGTGCTATGTAGTGTTTACTTATTGTTACTCTTTCTAAGTGATTGTTCAAGTTTTTGAGGGGAGGGAGAATGTTGTATTCAGCATGTGCGTTATCATCTAGATAGCCCTAGGCATGCGCAGATGCACGCGCACGCGCCTTATCATGTCAGCTGACATCTGTGTATATTAACCATCATGGACTAAGAATAAACAGAGGTGTTTGAGGTACTGGGTCGGTGTAGTTACTTCGCGATCCTGCGGCTCTTCGACGTAGTTTGGCAGGGCATGGCGTCTGGTACCACATGTACACCGGCTGAATTATCTGAATTTCAATACAGAGTTCTCTCTCTCTCTCCAGAATCATGTCATTTGTTGCAAGGAATAAACAGCTTACGGTGTATATGTTTTTGCAGTTCTAAATGTGCCTCTGTCCCATATTGAGAGTTTTCATCACAGCTCCCGATTCTTCCTTCAATCATCCGTGGTGAGGTTATCGAAGGCCTGCAGTCATTTTAATCAAGTCTCTTTTATGAGACCTGCGATTTTTCCTGCACAGCTTAACTTCCTCAAAGCTTTGTTTGCTACACCTTAATTTAGTCTTTGACGACATTTTTTGCAAGAACTGCTAATTTACTTCATGAGCGTAATCTCGAAGTGCTGTTTCAGGATGGCTTCGTCCAATTTAGTTCTCTCTTTGTAATTTCTACGGACACAACGCAAATTCTGCTGCATGCTGGAGTCGGCATCTTTTCCATCACCGTAATTGGTATTTTGCTCTCCGAATGCTTAAATTGATACCAATATTTTTCGCAAAATTTATGACAATCACATTGGCCATTTGAAAACGAAATTCTCCGCAGTCAAGCGTTCCCATTATCGCAGAAGCCTTGCCTATTTGTACACATTTATTGTTTGCAAAGCGGTCACTTTTATTATGGATATATTCGGCTCTTGTGTTATGCAGCCTATAAGAAGTTCGGTTTGCCTGGGTCCCCCGGCATGATGCAATGGTGGATCAGCTGGCACACTCCCTACGGCGTCTGTAGGAGGCCCGGTGTTACTAGTAGTACCCCATTTTTCTTTTAATACAGGTGACAGATGTAAACGCCTGGTAATTTTCGAAAAGCAACTCTCATACAACAATCATGAAACAGTTCTCATGCTGCCTGATGATTACAGGTCCTTAGTGTTCTCATGGAACACTACCAAATGTCTTAACGTCAATGCGAGGTGGCCTTTCCGCTTTAGAGATACTCATCTAAATTTTTACCTTCACAAATCTGTTTTGTCAGTAACTAACCTCTGTGCAGCTTTCAATCAGCTGGGAATGACAGGTCACATTTTTCTCTAATGCCACCGTTTCGGCTTAATCCATAAGTTTCCATACACAAATTCAAGCCCATTGTCGATGGTTTGTATTTTTCCTTGTATAAATATTTGCGTCGCTATACATATCTACGTCAATTTTCGCCCCACTTTTTCATTTTAGTGTTGCATAGTGTTTAGTACTGCTTTATTTAATTCTGTTCCCTCGTTGTCTTTAAGGTCTTTCGTGTGGCCAATCCTCCTGGTGGGCATGAGCCAGCTACTCGGGGCACAGAACTAAGCAAGAAGAGAAGACTTCTTAATCTCCTACAAGGAATTTAGTGCGTATCTTTTCTTCATACTTGCCAGGTACAAGTTAAAGCACGACAAATAGTTAACTCGAAACTGCATCAATCGCTCGTTGTAATATGACCATTTTGCCAAAGTTAGTGCTCAGAGGGGTATGATTCATCTTCCCATTGTGCGCCACGTCTCATGCCCAGAAGAAAAATAGCGCTGCGTGAAGACACAGACATTAGTAATACGAGGACGGGTTCTTTCCTTTCAGGTACTCTTTATTTCCTACGTCTTCAAGCAGCGCTGCTTTCCTTTATGATGGATTCGTACTAACTAGTTTGCATTCAAACCTTTCATGCGAAGATGATTTTGTAAGAGTCGCGTTTGATATTGATCGCATGTGCTGCTCTACTGCTTTTTTGATTAAGGATGAAATCGAACTTGTACACGTCGCGTGTGATAATGGCTGTCTTTTTGTGCAACAGTGCTGACGTCATTTAAAACGTTAGTTCAATGTCGAGCTTTTCAAGCTGTTTGTTGAAGTAAGGTTTTTCGCCTGACTAATGTCGAAGGTGATGGCTTCTTATTTTGATTCCAAGAAATTAGGTTCAATATTTGTGAGCCGTCTTCTAACGATACTGAAGGAAGTTTTGTAGAAGGACGCCCAAAATACTTTCAGTTGAAAAATGCGGACGTAAGCACGCATCTTCGCATGTGCGCGGCCTATACGTGGGTCTCCGTGAAAATACTTGCATGAAACGTCCATAATCGAGGCCATAAAGAACGTGATAGCATTGGCGTAGTGGTTGGCTTTCGGCAGAACATAATATTGAATCTTGCTGAAGAAAGGGCCAATATTATGCACTAGCTTTAGAAATCATTCATGCGTTCAACCTTACGCAGAATAATAGTCACTCAATTGCATTGCATTGGAACCCTCGACACTGCAGATTGGCAGGCAATGAGCTTGCTGATGTTGAAGCAAGAGCCGCTGTCTATAACATCCCTATTGACGTGAATGCACCGTACACGCGAATTAACGTGCTCTTTAGTGAGATTGGTCACGAAAATATGCATAACGACTTATTGTTCGCAGCCAGACCACCGATACAGGGCTCTCCGGGATTAGATCCTGAAATGACTTTTCGCCTCCCGTCTAGCATGGACCGAGGGATAGCCAGTTTGCTGCCCGGGATTCGTCTGTGCGTTGCATTCGCGCGCCGCTATGCACACCTCATCTGCCGTGAGGACAACCCGAACTATGAACGTTGCCAAGTACACGAAACAACAGCACGTCTGTTTTGTGATTGCCCACTTAACGTGTCCCAACGTAACACGCTCGCTTCAACGTAGGCGAGAATTGGTGTGGCAGGACTATATGAGACTGGTATTTTGTCAGCTATGTTCGACCAGACGATGCCGCCAACTGCTGTCAGGACTGTTATAGATTTTCTTAAGAGCACAGGACTGTGCTTCGATAGAGTCTGTGCTTAAGAGCACAGACTCTATCGAAACCTCTATGTTAGGCAGGTATTGTATCTTTGCATAACTCTTTGCGCTCCCTATCATCACCCTTCATAACTCCTTGTTCCCCCTTTCCTTCTTCCCATGTGCAGACTAGCAGGCTAGAACGCAGTAGCTCAGGCCGACCTCTCTGCCTTCAAATAAATTATCTCTCTTTCTTTAGGATAAATTAAAACCCATGTCGGTGTGATCGCAGCAACTGTTACCAAATGTCTCGTGTTTGCAGCAACGAAATAGAGTATTGGTCCTCCAAATTGGACTTGACAGACGACGTCGACAACTTGCGCCTTTAGTTGGGCGCCGAGGAAAACAGATTCCCGATATCTGAGTGTGCGATCAGTGAAAAAAAAAAAACACGAGAAGCTTATACTAAGCCGTAGAAGGCTTGAAAAGGCGAAACTGGACGATTGTTAAGACTAATCTGGTTGCTTCTATATTGTTTCTAAGCGTTTGCTAAGTGATGCAGGTTATTTCTAGGTTGCTTCTAGGTCATTGCTTTCCTTTAGCTAGGTGGTGCTAAGTTGTTTCTACATTTATTCTCAGCGCAGAGAGGTTCGAGTTAAAGCACAACAAGTCTTAGACACGACACCGATGTCCAAAATCGAGAGACGGAACCTAGCACTGAATCCAAGCGTTCGCACCTCTGAAAAAGCTACGCGCACGCCGTCGTTGGCGTAGGCCTTCCATCGGTTGGGGGTCTTCTCGCAGCCGCATTTAACGTTTGCGTTCCCTTTACCGTTGCCTAATATTCCTTTTGTTCTTTGGGTCGTCAGCTCGCTGCCGGTCCTTCGCAGCCACTTGCCGGGTCATATGTTGTCTTCTTTTTTGTGGACCAGTGGTGAGTAGTGGAATATACCCAATTTCCTGGGGACATATTTGTTTATGATGACGAAAGTTTTCGAGCTTAAACACCTTCGCTGTTAAAAAAATCCGGCAGATCGCACGCGTTATATGAATCGGTTTCATGCGAAGCAGTCAGCGAGTACTTCTATGCTGTATTTTATGCCTTTAAGCCAAGCGCTACGAGGTGGATAGACGTGTTCTTGTGCGATAGCTGTGCGCGCATCGTGGGCTTACCAGGCACGTCGAAAACACTATCGTTTAAAGGGTAACTTATGATGCGACGTAATGCCAGCCCTCACATTAGAGTACATACGTCAGTATTATCGAAACTAAGTGCGCTTTATGGTGCAGTCATGTGAATATCACCCGTAACGTTAATGTATTCCACCGGGGTTGAGCAATGCTTCAATATAGCTTGCTCAATCATGGGAATACAAATGTAATGCTTATTAAACTGCTATACAAGCGGAGGCAACACTGGAACGACAGACGTTAATCTGATACGACGCCTGAGTCGTGGGATTACAATTGTACTGTTTATTGCATTCTTGTCACATTAGGTAGCCAGCACCACAAACGCAAGTGACGTTGCACAGACATTATGCCTGCATAGGCTCTTTTTCTAAACCAGTTTGTATAGCTGGCATGGAGCTGTGGTAGAATACCTGATTGCCACGCATAATGCTTGGGTTTGATTTCTGCTGTGGCCCTAATTCTTATTCGTTCCATTCGTCGGGTCAACGCTGCCGATGTCGTTTTTTTTAGCGCTCTCTCATTTAAATTACCTATGCCTGTTCTCGCCGTTCCTGGATAGATAAGCTGCCGATCATATGTGGCGCACACCCGTACACCGCTGCCCGTGGGAAACGGGTATGCGCCACACGAGTCTGGAGGAAAAGGTTTGACGACGTACGCGACAGAATTTTCATGTTATTCATGCCATGACCCAACAGTCGTATTCGTCGAAACCTCTTACCCTCCGATGCCAAGTGGGGTCTACACCAAGCAAGGGAGGAGATCATGAGAGCACCTATACGTAGGTGGCTAGATAGATAGATAGATAGATAGATAGATAGATAGATAGATAGATAGATAGATAGATAGATAGATAGATAGATAGATAGATAGATAGATAGATAGATAGATAGATAGATAGATAGATAGATAGATAGATAGATAGATAGATAGATAGATAGATAGATAGATAGATAGAGAGTTCTCGGATACGCAGAGGTGGAAATTCGTCTTAAGTTGGCCCCGGCACTGGAAGTGGACTGCGTTTACATGCTGCTATTAACAGGAGGTTGCGGAATGGATGGCATGAGAATCCTGGCATCACACGGTTATCAAACAAGTGTGAATTGTACGTTATGGACCTTTTGTGTAGCTAGGAATAGCGTTACTCGGGCGACGCCCCTGTATGAATCGTATGAAGTTATTTCAAGGTGCCTGACGCTGACATGCCTGTGGGTGTTATTCTGAAAGCGGACCCCGTAAACATCTGGAAAATTGTCCTGACACCGTATCAAAACACTGCCTAGAAACAGGGAAAATTTAGTCATTTACGAGGGCGGGATACCTGTTTCCCGTTTTTTCAAGCCTAATGTTTTCATCCTCTTAAATGAATGAAACGTGATACGCCGTCGAGTCGACAAGTAGAGCAGTAGTTTGTTGCTAGCTTTGGACCAATGTGAACAACATTGACTTACATTTCATGGGCCGATTGTATTGCTTTTAAAATGTTTTTGCATGGTAGGCACTGTTCCAGGTGTTTGTATAAAAAGCGAATATATATGACAAGTGGAGAGCAAATTGTGTGCCACTTGCCATGAATATTGTTTGTACTATCCTTAATTGGAACCGTTCTTAATGCAGGACAACTAAAAAATGAAGGTGCCCTAACTAGAGTCACTTTATAACCGTGTTTGTTTTTCTCGCAAGAAATGGAGCGACGATTACATGAGACTCAAAATACAGCTATACACACAAACCACGGCCTCTCTGGAATTTTTCATAGAGCAGCGGTACACAAACAGAATAACAGCATATTCAGCAGCGCTGGCGAAGAATTTCTGGTTGCGCTGATGGCAAGTTCAACTCCTGCCGGGGTCCGGCTGCGCACACCGCGCTGGATCTTATGTGTTTCAACGAGCGGCCGTGCACATACGAGCGCAAGTATCACAGGCCTGGACGCCGCGGATACTTCGATCCAGCGCAATATTCTTACACTCGGTTTCGCCTGCCTCCAGGGTAACTAGACAACATACACCAACGATTTGTGAAATTGTGCAAGACGGCTGTCCAGCAAGTTCTTTTTTTTCGAGCAAGCCCTTTTGTTCACAGACTGCTTTCTCGCTCGTTCTGCTTCTGCAGCTCCCAGTTCCAGTGAAAGTACGTAGGACGAGAGTCAACCATGAGGCGCGACAATGTCATACCCATCATTGAAAAAAAGAAAACATTCGTAGGGTTCGCATACATTAACTGGATCAGGGAGTGGCGCTACTCGGCGGACAAAAGTCGCTGGAGCATGGAGCTTAAACAAACGTGGTAATAAACTCTCAAACAGTTGTTAAAAATCACGTGATAGAAAGCTGTCCACGTAGTAAAATTGGATTGTGTCATCGTTTTACTGGTGGCCGAAACTACGGTGTCTGTGATAATCACATCGCGATTTTGGGACAGAAAACCGCATTAACTATTATGATCCCATATAAAATTTGGCATGTAAAACCCGGATTATTGTTCCTTTCGAGCTCTCACCGCCGCGAGCAGCATGTTTTGTGCGGCTGTTTTTTTTTTTCCGCCATGCGTTCAATCCACGAAGAAGGCGCGCTCCGTTTGATATTTTTGCATCGCGGGATCCATTCCCGGTCGCGGATGCCGCATTTTCGATACAGGCGAAAATACTTGAGGCCCGTGTACGCTCGTGCACAGTAAAGAACCCCAGGTGGTCTAAATTTCCGGAGCCATCCCACATGCCGTGCCTCATAATCATATAGTGGTTTCGGGACATCCAACCCCTACAATTATTATTTATATTTTTTGCATGTTGAAGGTTAAAGCGGCTAGAAAAAGTAGTGATTGTTGCGGAAAGGTTCCGAATTACTCCGGTGACAACAAACAATACAGCTCACCATATTGAAGCAAAACGTGAAACAATCTTGAAGGCACCTGTGCTATTCAAGCGTAGACCGGCGTACTGCAGTAACAAGAATAGACCATGTCGACGCGCGCCTTTGCAGCACGCGATGGCCGCATATAACAGTTGTCAGAAAATAGAGGAAGAAGGGACGCTCCACAAGCATAACCACAGGGTAGCATTCGTAACGATAACGTACATGCCGTGGGAGTGTTGCGCTGGTTTTGTAATGAAAATACTGGGATCGATTAAACAACATTACTTATTGTATATAATCTTGACATGCGCTCTATTTTGGAATTCGGTGGCGTTCCATTCAGCGGATGTGTTGCAAATAGCACGCTATATCTGGAATATCGAAAATGATACTTCCCAGCTGACTAACAGACCTGCCTCTGAAGCATATGCAGCTGTTCTGGACACCAGCGGCCTTGTTCGCGTGAACAACACCACGTGGCGCATCGACCTTAAAGAATTCAAAAGTCCCGCCATGACGTATGCAGTGACGCGGCACTAAATAAAAGAGAATCAAAAGAAACAGTACACACGCCCCGAGAATGTCGCTACACCTCGGTGCGCAGAAAAGAGAGCGCTGTTTGTCGGCGTTATCTCGACGGCAACGACTGGAAATGAATTGGCAGTTTTTCTAGACGTGCCATGCCAAATGTCTGGCCTTTATAGACGCGCCCGCGATGCATGAAGAGAATCGTGTTTTTATTTGTTTGTTTGTTTGTTTGTTTGTTTGTTGGTTTGTTTAGTTTCTTGCGCTGCCGTACCGGTGGCATATTGGAGCAGCATGCTGCTTTCCGAGTTTCTTTTTTTCAGCGAGCGGGAACCATTAGGTTTGGGTGCGAACAGGATATTGTGGTTGCATAATAAACCGAATTTCCTTTGGTGTACCACTTGGGTGATGCTCGTTTGCTCCTTGCGTTACCTCATATTAGAACTGGATAAGTTTGAGAACGCTAGGAATGAGAGCAAAAAAAAAGGAAGTTAAAGATAGTTTTTATTTGTTGTCATTTAGTTCTTATTGAAATGTGGCTGCCACCGCAAGCTTGGCGCCGTCTAAGCGGGTGTGCAAAAATGATACAGTCTTTGAAAGATGATCTTGTACACCGGAAAACGTGAACTTGGTTAGTTTTTAGGGGCGTAGCTCTTCTTAGTCTAACCTTGTCACGTCTCCGTTGTCCAGCGTAAACGGATCTACGGTACAGTACGTGATATGTATGGCCCTCTCCTCTCCTACGCTTCCCCCACTTTCTCCTCTCCTACCGTTCCCCCCTTCCTATCTTGCCTCGCGGCGCAGCGGCGCCGACGCAGGCAGCATCGCGAGGCAGCGTCGCGGCAGCGTTTGATTGAAAAAACCGACCACTCGCGCTGCACAACCATTCACTGAGCACCCCGTATATATCGGCACTGGATTTTGACCTCCAAGGTAGTGCGTGTGTGCGATTTCTCCTGTGCGTGATTAAACAATGAAAATTCACAGCGTACATGTAAAATATAAAGTGAGCTGCAAGTCGTCATAACTCTCATCGAACCTTTAGTATAAACGCGCCCGATCTCACGTCGGCGATGATGTACTGGGCAGAATACACGGAAGATTCACGGTTTACCGATGAACCTCCGCAGCTTCGCCCACTCCTCATCATTCACTCCGTGGATATCCCCTTCAGGTGCAACGTCCACATATGTGGACGCAACTTGTTTTTGCCAGTTTTTCGGACTAGTCGGAAAGAAAGGGCAAGATACATTGCGCATAGCGTCAATTGAACCTTCTGCATAGTCAACGTGTCGTGACTTAACCTCAGTGTACTAAGTATGACCATGACTGATCACTTTGGTGAAGGCACTAACGTGATCGACGAGTCGCTCAACATGCCACGTCCGAAGACCAACGTCATACGATTGCTTTTCTCCACACGAAATGAACACAACCAAAATCGAATTTCGCATGCATTTTGAGCCAACAGTTTCCTTATTGTTATATAAAATTGGAACATCAATGACTGCAGAGTAATTAAATATTCTATTATCATCTAATTAGGATTAATTAGCAAAACTCGCACAAAACAAAATATTACTTCATTTTCTTTCTTGGAATGTAATATTGAGTGCCTTAGAATTACGTTATTCGAATTTGAGACATTTGCAGACAGTGCATCATAATTCGCGCCTCAAGGGGATATGCTGTGATTTTTTTTTTGTTAGGAATGAACGTATAGTAGAACATATACGACTGACGTGTTGTGTAATAATCTCTAGATCTGCCGTCTATCCCGCTAAAAAAGGCACTTATCTATCCTAATTGCATTTCTTCTTTTCTTTATGTTTTCCCCCCTTTTTTCTCACGGTCGACTGACTCATATGCTCGAGGTTATTGTCTTGAATCCTGTTGGCGCAAATACACCAATACGTTACTCTAATGGGCTGGAAGTTCTCCTGAAGCTCTCCTTTCATGTTCTGTAGGCGCAGTCTCTTTCAACTTTGCACTACAGCAAGCACAAAGTCGATCATGAATCACCTACTGGCCCCATCGTTCACTTTGATCAGCACAAAGAAATTCAGAAGAGCGAATTTTGGCGTTTTTGCGCTGACAGCAACGATTGTTAATGCCACATAATATAGTAACTATTCCTACAATCTCCCCAAATCACTTCTTTATTCTGTATCACCCCAGATGTAGAACACAAAATGCATTTGACTTCCTCAACAACGGGTCACAAGACACATCAGAGAAAAGCGAACCCTTTAATTCCCCCTTCTTTCGTTCACCCAGCATATGAAAGTTTCTTCAGTTGTGAGTGGAGCTCCTTCTGTTGCCACGATGTGCAGGCGTTCCAAAGGAAATCTTTCTTTCCAGGAGGTTCCCTTAAGAGAACAATGGTGTTTATGCGCACAGGAATTTAGATTAGTAGTTTTTCGCTCGTAGCAATGAGTGAAAAATACCAGTCTTCAGCCAGATAAAGCCTAGCGAAATCTGGATTTTCCCTTAATATCTACTGCTTTTAAAGCAGTAGTCTTCTTCCCCTGAAAGCCCAACGGAAAATGACACATGTCGAATAGAATGATTACAGCTCCGCTCGAGGGTCTTCAAAACCGGAGCTTTTTTTTTGTACTTCATGATGCAAAATATCAGCCGCGTATTGAATTCTGGAATCTTCTGGCTTGATATGAATATCAAAGCTGCGAAGGCATTCCTGGTAGGGATTCTTTTTTGGTTCAAACGTGTAGGCCCACCTTGAAAGTCCCTTCCACTGTATCGGATAGTTTTGTCTCTAGACATGGTATTCCCTCTCAGCTTTGTCTGAGTGGAAATAGGTCAAAGAATTGAATTCCTGTCAATCTGATAACATGTTGTTATTTTTTTTCTTAGATTAGGCCCTAAATCTGCCCTAAATGGTGGCTCTGCGCTGTACAGCGCGCACGCGTGCTGTACAGCGCAGAGCCACCATTTAGGGCAGATTTTGTAGTGACGCGGAAATTACCTCCTTGATAGTGAGAAAGTTCAAATATGTATACACAATAACCTTCTCAATATTTACTTATGGACAAATATTTGGGATCGTGGAACATGAGGTGACCATGAGTGGGGTCACGCCTTTTTAGAGTAAATACTTACTCTATCACTATATATATTCGCGATGTGCTTTCTTAAAGGTATTGACAACCGACCGAAATGTGTCACAAGACCCTGGCTGTGAATACAGTGACATAAACGAGCTTTTTTTTCACCATATGATTAGGATTTCTATTGTTGAATTGCGCTTTGAAAGTCACAACGGCATGTCGCGTTGCCTGACGGGCAAGCCTTCATAGTGCACGAATGAGATGTGCGGAATGCTGTACGCAGTCCGCTGCTATTTACTAAAGAAAAAAAAATGCGTTTAAAATTAATCCGCACGTTATTAGGCATTCTCGATGTATTCTGTGCTTATAAAAGAGTAAAAGGAGTTGACGTTGAGAGGTGGCGTTGCCTTCGCGACTACTAGTGAACGCATGTCGAGCAACGGCGAATGCGCGCGGCGCTTTGTACATTGAATGAACTTCCAGGTAGCACTCATCAAAAGCCGGAAAAAATGCATTCCATAACGTTTGGGCTGTGGCATGGGCTTCGCAAGACACTGATCTATGTAAGCGGTGTCACGGCTGAAACGCTAGTAAAGGCATCTTTTCTTTTTTAGTGTGTGCTACCCGCAAGGCATTCTCCACACACACACACACACACACACACACACACACACACACACACACACACACACACACACACACACACACACACACACACACACACACATTATATATATATATATATATATATATATATATATTGCATTACCGACACGTATTACTCTTTCAACGGCGTCAAGTGGCGTTGCAGCAACAAAGGCAGTGTGTAGTCGGATAATATTCCCTATGAAATTACCTATGCTTTTCAGGAAAGCATCGTACACTAAAGAACGTGTTGAAAGGGTGTCGTTTCGCCTCACAAAAACAGTCCTGATATCGTGCATGCTTCTCGATTGCATTATCGGCGCGCGCCCTGCACTTCCAGGTCACAAATGGCATGCACGTTATGAGCGTGAGACAGCATTCTTCATAGGAAAGTGGCGAGTGCCGGGAATTCAAGAAAGGAAACGCAAGCCAGCAGCAAAGCAGCCAGTTGAAGATCTCTCCGTCCTTGCTATGGCAACGGCGCGCGCGGCCGCGCTCGCTTCCTAGTCTGCTTGCCTACCGTTTCGCCGTCTGTTCCGTGCACTACCGGTCCCCGCCGCCGGCCTGCGCCAGTCAGCGAGGGGGCGGGGGAGAAGGGGAGAGGGCACTTGCTGAAGGCCTTGACAGTTTGAGAGAAACACCTATTCTCATTATTCTTGTCGGCAAAACACCGCCTTCGTCAAATTTTTGGGAGGGGAGGCGGGCCCTTAGGACATACCCCCTAGCTACGGGCCTGGCCTCTGGGCTCCTATGTGGCCCCGGTCGGTCTACGAAACTTCTTCAGAAGTACCACGGCCCGTACCGTGTGGTCTAGCAAGCATCGTACTTCATATACGCCGTCAAGTCGCTTGAGACTTATTGTAATCAAATAATGTCGAGGCATGAGATTGTGCATATGGACCTGCTAAAGCCTCACTGTCACTGTGCAGCTGTCCGTAATTAGCCAGGATGACTCGTTTTCGGACGGGAAGTAAATGTAATGCAAAAGAGCAGCACTACTTGCAGAAGCAGAGAACGCTGCTCCCGTAGAAAAAAGGCGACGATTCAACAATACAAGTTTTGCGTTGTTTCTACTATTACTGGTTACGTTTCTGCATCGTCTCTAATAGTAGAGTACTTCTTTAAAACGCTTAATTCTATTACAAATGACTGCCCTCATGCTTGCCTTGCTTTCGTTGTGTATTGCCTTCTTATCGTTGAGGTTAACTAAAATCGTGCCCGGTGGTTCCTTTTCTTCGTTATTAGTAATGGGTTGCGTGGTAATAAATAATAAAACATGAGAAGTTTACTTGCTCTATTTCCAGAAGCGAAACCGAAACTGCAGCAGATATCTCGGGTGCAATGCTCCAGAGAGAAAACAAGCAAGTAAATCTTCAGCAGTGTTGTACTAGTAATAATAATTGCTGGAGTGTCAAATGTGTCAAAACCACAATATGTTTATGAGGCGTGCCGTAGAGGAGGGCTGCGGAAATTCCGACCACTTCAGGTTCGTAACGCGCATCTAAAACCAAGTACACGAGCCTCTAGGATTTTCGCCTTGTTCAAAAAAATGCTGTAGCCGCCGTCAAACCTGTGCCCTTTGTGTCAGCAGCCGAGCACCGTAACCGCTGTACCACCGCGGCAAACATAAGCAATTCTGAGAGAGACAAAAAAAGAACAAAGAACCGCATTGGGATTCGAACCAAGGCCCCAGCGATTGCGCGCAAACAGCCAGCACGGATGATCAACCCATTCAGCCACAGCGCGCGGCGGCTAGCCCGTGATACGATAGCTATTATAAAGATACTACGGTCAAACTCTCCTTGCAACGCTCCTTGCAAGTGTCCCCACCTTCCAAAGAGCAGGAACGGAGTGCAAAAGTGAAAACAGCTGCTTTCTATTTGCAAAAATGCGCTGTAGACCATAATTCGATGTTTCACAGCGCAAGGAACGAGGGCGAAATTGGAAAACACACACAGCGCTGAACTTAAAACTGACTATATTTTCAAACTTACAGAAATATATATGCGCTCTTCACTAGGAAAAAAAAAGAATAGAGGAAATGAAGCATACAAAAAATTCTAGAAAAAAATGGTAGAAGCCGAAACAATTTTGAAACGTGATAAAAAGTGCACGAGTGCAGCTTCGCTTGCTCTTTCGAGCAACGAAAGTGAATTTCTCGTGATCGTAAAATATATGTGATATCGATGATGGGTTGTTGTTTCCTGCGACTGCAATTTTTTGTACACCAGGCCTGCAATTGTCGCGTCACCAAAATCACGTAACATCGCACATCTACTTATGTGACTACAATCACGTAACAACTAGCCACGTGACTAAAAATCACGTAAAATCAACTAATTAGTCTCGCCACTAAAATCCCGTAACGTCACGTAACTATTGACGTGACGTGTTGTCGCCAAAAAGTTCGGAACAACCGGGTGGCGCGGGGCAACCTCAGCGTCCGCACTGGACTTTAATAAAGATGTACTTTCTCTCTCACGTGACTAAAATCCCATCACGTAACTACAAGTGACGCGACATTTCCCCTTCAGAACCACGCAACAAGTGCGTAGTCTGGGGAACCGACCGAAACCTGAGAAGAATAGATTATCCAAGCCTAGCCATATCCTATAATACTATACTAGCAAAAACATTGCACCTCTAGCAATAGCTTGGTATAGCAAAACCTTAGAAGAAGCTAGGTTGAACGCTAGCTCCGCTTTCGGTTCCAGCCTTGCGCAACCAGTACATGCTGCGCACATTGTCATTTACAGATGTTTAAAATGGCATCTTATTGCGGTACCTTGAGGTGGGCTGTGTGTGCGTGCGAAAAGCTGCTGAATCACAGGATTTTCGTTTTGTAACTGGAAGCACCAGTCCCTGGACTTGCCGAAAGCTTTGATCCACTCACGTCATATCACACGGACCTATCCGATGCAGCGCACAGTGCTTTGTGATGTTAAAGGAGAAGACATGCTGTTTTTTTTTTCGGTTCACGTAGGGCGATAGATATGACAAGAGATGAATAAAAATCCCAGTTTCACCGCAAGGACGACGCAATGAGTGCGATAACAACAAATGAAGTGAGGCTGGCAGCTAACTCGTCTAGATGCGGTCTCGCGTAACTCTACAAAATGGTGCTGTAAGAGAACACAGCCACTCCAGGTAGAAAAGGGGATTTCGCACAGTCTCTTCGAGTTGAGAGCGCAGCATATAGAAGGGTATATTAGCCGTCCGCTGATGCTTGTCGAGATAGCGATTTTGATTTCATTTAAGCTAGGGCGAAATCATTGGACGGCTGTTTGAAAAGAACAAATAACTTTTCCTATTTATTGATTGGCCTAATTATCTGTTGGTTTCATTAGTAGTGTCTAACAAAAAAAGGAACCCCTCGAAAAATTCCCCTTCGCTCGTTAAGATTACGACAAACAACGAAATCATGAGAACGGAAAAATAAGTTTCCACCACAATACGCGTACAAAAGTTCGAAAGAGCTTTGTTAACCATAACTTCATCGGGCGTTCTGTTCCTCAGGACGTTTATAAAAGAATAAAGTAAGAATTACAAATGTAGATCAGAACGATGTGATACGCGTGGATTGTTTATACATACACTAAAAAAGTAATATAATAAAGAGAAAAAGAAACGGCAGCTCAAGATTACAGTGAAGAACCGAAACCGAAACGAAAGCTCTTTTTTGTTTCGGCGGTGACATCCTGTGCGAAGGTGTGGAACTAATTCACGGGCTGAAAAAAAATGCTGAACCGTCGCCAGGAATCGAGCCGAGGACGGCGCGCTTATGCCGCGCTCTGAACTTGAGCGATTAGCTCGCTCGGCCACGGTGGACGCCTTGTCGCCAGTGGTAAGCAAGGGTTTATCAATTTACCACAAATATTTGAACGAACGCGCTTCAAAAAACGCGTTAATGAACAATGTTATGCCAATTGCGGCAAGTTGAGAATGGCTTCAAACGAAAGCTGATTGTCAGGACTACATGTGATTTCTTGAACCATTAACATAACCTGCTTAGTTTTACGACAGCGACCGTTTTTGCCTCGAAAAACAGGCCACATTTTTCGCCGATTCCATAGACTCCCATTGTACAATCTTTAACTGCTCTGGCAACAAAATTGAAGCTTACTGCAACATGATCGCTGCAGTCCTCTCGTGCGTTTAGTTTCCCAGAAGCGCTCTGTTGTCTGCGTTTTTCAACATTCACCCTCTACACTTAAATAATTGAAAAAATTTATAACTGCGCCATGGACGAGACACCAGAAACGAAGTGGACAGGACGATCGCAGACTAACAATTGGTTTATGGAAACATACACCACCCTTATGAAACAAACTAAGAGCGTGCGAAATGACATTCATGACCACGTGAATGGTTTGAAGTGAAAGTTTGAAGTGATGCCGTACATACACAAGGTGTCGCACGGCATTAAAAAGGTGGCGAGAAGATACGGGGTCGATATGGTTTTTTCAGCGCCTTGCAAGTTGTCGCGTTTGTGTGCCATGTCCAACGCGAGCAAAGTGAACAATAGAGGATGTGATGTTAAGCACAGACGTGCGTATGTACCCTGCACATGTGAAGTGGTCTACGAATTCCCCCTGACCTGTGGAATGGTTTGTGTGGGGCAGATCGGAAGGTGTATTAAAGGGGCCCTGCAACACCTTTCTTAGTTATATTGGAATAGTCTCATTATTGACGTATGACTCTTCACGAGTCATATGCCGCGAAAATTTTTCGAATCCGTCAAGTCTAAGTGGTGTTACCAAATTATAGAGATCACGTTCCGCAGCTTTCTCCCTCAACTCAACGCCGCGAGTGCGCGCGGAAAGCTAGGCAGCGAGTCGACGGGGGGAGCGCAGAGGAGCGAGGCTCCGCCCAAGAGCGCCGGCGGAGTTTTTTTCTTCATTTTTTTCTCTCTGACGTCTGGGCGCAACCACGTGGTCTGTGCCGCCACTTCCGGTCGGCTTGCGTCGTTCTCGTCGAGCGGCGTCGATCGCACTGTGTATCGCGCGTGCTTGAAAACTGCGCGTCGGTTTGGTAATGTTGGATGTGCACCTCGAACGCCGTAGTGTTTCATCGCTCTGCCAACCATGGAAGCAAACCTGCGCGCTCGTTTGGAACGAATGACAGCTGAGATCGGTTTCGGCCCATACTCCGATACACCGCCTCGTAAGACGGCACTGGCAGACGACCCCGAAGCGCCGCCATTACCGGACGCCAGTATTGTTATCGGAGACACGCTGCGCCCGTGCCTCGGTCGGTCGTGAGAACGTGCCGACGATGCAGTTCTCAGCTGACGAGGCAACGCTCGAACGGCTGCCACTCTCAACGGCAACCGGCGGTGGTCAAAAGCACAGAAATATTCACGTTTTCGGCATAGAAATATTCACGTTTTCGGAACCACGCAACTACGAGCAGACGAGATGTCGGTGAGACCGGAAGTGCTAATATTAATGTTTGTTCGGTGTTTTTAACGCGATAACATAATATAAACATACATATTATCTACTTATTGAACTCAAAATTAACAACGAAAGTAATAATGATTGTGTTATCGTGATTATAACATCAGTCAATGGTGGAACTGCCGACAATCGAGTCATATTTTGCGGACTAATACATCATTTGTCGAGAGAAGAGGGAGCGATTTTCAGCTGACTTTGAGAATTTATTGTAAATTCCAGGCCGTGCGCATCGCTATAATATTTGGCTCGCGTGTTCTCGGGAGCCTCGACTACCGAACGGCAGCGCTTTTTGAGCATGCTCGAAAAGTGTTGCAGGGCCCCTTTAACAAGCGTTTGATGGAGCATGCTAATTCTTAGGAGACGGGAGCGGGAAGCACCTACCAGTTCATTGTGGCGCATGTGCGCAGGGATGCAAGCCCATTTTCAGTAGCACCAAGGTGATAGGGCGAGCCAGAAGCCAAAGAGCAAGAGAAATCTAGGAGGCATCTTCGATAGCTAGACACGGGCCTGATAAGTGCGTCAGCGATACATCCGTGTATCTTTCCAGAAAAGAGCGTGATTTCCTTTGTAGTAGATAGGAGTCTTGGGGGTGGTGAAACCTGTCACGTGATCATGAATGTCATTGCGGACGCGCTTAGTTTGTTTCATAAGGGTGGTGTATGTTTCAATAAACCAGTTGTTAGTCTGCGATCGTCCTGTCCACTTCGTTTCTGGTGTCTCGTCCTTAGCGCAGTTATAATTTTTTTCAATTATGTCTTACCAACTAGCCCCCCAACGTACGCTTCTCGAGTACACTTAATTATTCGGGAAAAACTCGCCAGTTCTATAGAAAACGCGCTAGCTTCGCGCCGGGGCCGCCAGGGGCGCTGGCTGTGATGTGCCCACAAAAGCTGGATATGGAAAGGCTCTGGAACATTCTGACACATATTTATGCTTTATTCTACCCAATCGAACCACATCTAGGAACAAGACTGCCATCCAAAATTCCTCGGCATCTGGAAACTCTCTTCCATCATCTTAGTCTAAACGCTGCCTATGGAAAAAGCTTGCGGTACCGTTTTGGTCAAGCGGCGTGTCTACACTCCTTCAACTGTGGCTCCATCGAAACTGTGGAGCATATTGTTTCATTGATGGGCGTATGCCGGTAACCGTGCGATTTGTGAACATTGCATGCTTTTGAAACAGAAAGAACTTGATAATTTGACTTTATCTTGGACTGTTTGGCCTGTCTCACGCAAGGAAGGTGTGCGATGAAACTTCTATTCACATATTTAGATAGTATCGGTCAATTCGAGAAAATTTAGTTGCACGTTGAATGTACACAATAAGAGTCTCTAACTGCGCATGTCTCCATCCAAGAGCAAAAAAACTGGAAATGTTTTTTTTTTATTTTTTTCTTGTATTTTAACATTTTATATCATTTTTTCTCTCTTTCTCTTCTTGTCTTTCCGTCCACAATCCCCTTCACTACGCAAAGTAAGAAGCCAGCGATTTGTATAATGTTGTATTCAGCATGTGCGTTATCATCTAGATAGCCCTAGGCATGCGCAGTTGCACGCGCACGCGCCTTATCATGTCAGCTGACATCTGTGTATATTAACCATCACGGACAAAGAATAAACAGAGTTGTTTGAGGTACTGGGTCGGTGTAGTTACTTCGCGATCCTGCGGCTCTCCGAGGTAGTTCGGCAGGGCATGGCGGCGGATACCACAGTTGGCAACGAGTGGTGAAGTGACCGAAAGCTGAAGAAATGAGCCTGCACCAACCGCCCGAGTTCCTGCCGACGCCCGGGAAGCCTAGCCTTCCGTGGGCGCAGTGACACCGCCTTTTCAAGAATTATCTCCTGGCATCGGGGAGTGACGTCCACTCATATGCTCGCCGTAAAGCTGTGCTGTTGCACTGCTTGGGGGTGGGAGGCCAGCGATTGTACTACACATTACCGCATGCAACGGGAAAGGAAGAAAGCGGCCCGAACGACGAGTACGATGCAGCGGTGGCTACGTTGGACGCCTACTTTACTGCTAAAACGAACATCGTCCTGGAGCGGCACCGGTTCGGATAGCGCACCCAACTGCCTGGGGAGACCGCAGCAGCATTCGTCACGGCTCTGCGCGAGTTGGCATTGACCTGCAACTTCGGGGAGCAAACTGACGACTTCAGTCGTAACCAGCTTGTAGCGAAAACGAGCAACCATGTTCTTCGGGAACGCCTACTTCTGGAAGGAACTTCGCTTACGCTTGAACGTGCGCTGACTATCTCGAAAAACATTGAAGAAGCCACGAAATACTCACTTGAGCTACAGTCATCAGCTGCAAGCATCCAAAAGGTGGATAAACATCAGATGCCAGCCCGTACAGAAGCACGAATGCCGTCGCCCCAGCACAAAGCGTGTTTTCGTAGAGGGTCTTCACGGCATCTCGCAGATTCCAAAACATGCAAGGCGCGGGATAAAACATGCAGCAAATGCGGCAAACGGGGATATTTCCAGTGTGTATGTTGGAGCGGCAAGCCAGACGAGCGGGCACTTGATGTCCGAGAGGTCGATACCTGCAATATATCCGACGACCTCAACGCGTTGCTTCTCACCCGGCAGAAAAATGCAGCAATACATGATGACGCCCTCGTGCAGGACGTGCCCGTACGTCTCCTCGTAGACACAGGCTCTGCTGTCTCGATTCTGTCGGCCGTCACGTATTCGAGGTTGAAATGCCCTCCGGTGCAGCCGACTTCAGCGGCACTGTACGATTTCTCTCGCCGCAGATCAAGCATTGAAGGGTGTTTTACGGCGCCAGTCTTCTTCCAATGTCGGCACGCCGAGACACTTTTCTACGTCGTCAAAGGCGGTATGGACATCCTCGGCATCGACGCTATCGAAGCACTGCGGCTGCACATCAATGGTATGGCACTTCAATGCACTATCATTACGCAAGCGCCACAAGGCCTTGATGCTGAACTTTTCTCCGAATTTTCAACCTTGTTCGATGGAAAGTTAGGGCTAGCAGCAAATTTCATTCATAAGGTAAAGATAAGACAAGGGGTCGCGCCTGTCGCTGCTAAGTTACGCCGGTTGCCATTTTCAGTGCGAGACGCAGTGCGTGAAGAGCTGCAGCCCCTGGAGCAGAATGGTGTGATAGAAAAGGTGGATGCCTCAGAATGGGTATCACCAATCGTAGTAGTGGCAAAGAAAACTGGCAACATAAGAATCTGCGTCGACCTAAGTGAACCGAACAAAGCGGTTGTCATTGACAAATTTCTGTTGCCTCAAACGGAAGAACTGCTGCACAAACTAGATAGCTTTAGCAGCCGCATACCACCAAGTCCTGCTGAGTCCTGAAAGTAGAGAATTGACTACCTTCATAACCGATAGTGGATTGTACCGATTCAAACGCGTCTACTTCGCCCTTGCATCGGCACCATCTGCTTTTCAGAAAATGATGGTCACTATCCTGTAGAAGTGCAAAGATACTTTGTGCTACATAGATGACGTGATTGTGTTTGGTAGCACGCCTGAGGAGCATTTCAAGAACCTGAAGCAAGTGTTGCACTTCATTGCAAAGTCTGGATTGAAGCTGAATGACAAATGTACTTTCAATGTTCAAGAAATAGAATTCCTTGGGCACATGATAAGTCACCAGGGTATACGGCCGCTACAAAGCAACATTAACGCCATCAAGGCTGCACCAGCACTAACGGATATCAGTACCCTGCGCTCATTCTTAGGAATGGTTGGCTATTACGCAAAGCTCGTACCTGACTATGCAGTGCTTGTTGAGCCTCTTCGTGAGCTCGTACGTAAGAATTGCACGTTCACTTGGAATCCTGTCAGACAAGCTTGTTTCGAGCAGCTGAAAAGTACCTTGCCCACAAGATGTTTACAGCTTTTTGACCCTGTGGGTGACATTATCGTTACCACAGACGCCTCATTCATCCGGCTAGGAGCAGTGTTGCAACAGACAAGAAATGATGAGCTAGTAACGATTTCATTTGCTTCTCGCAGGCTTACTCCACAGGAACAGAAGTACTCCGTTGGGGAACTGGAAGCCCGTGCATGCTTGCGGGCATGCGAACAATGGAGAGTCTACCTTTGGGGCCATCGATTCACTCTGCGCACCGACCACCAGGCTCTGACTACACTCCTAAGTACAAAGGGAGTAGGTCGCCGTCCGTTCCGAATAGCAAGGTGGCACGCAAGGCTACTATCATACAACTTCACAATTGAATTCCAAAAGGGTGACAAGAATACGGTTGCTGACGCTCTTTCAAGGATGCCTCTCCCAGTTCAGGTGGAGGAGGAAGAGACTGGGGAGACCGTTTGTGTGGTCTCACCATGCGTTACCCATGGGGAGTTTGTCGCTGAAACAATGCAAGACCAGATGATGCAACAGGACATGAAGTGGGTGACTTCGACATGGCCTGCAGTGAAGACGTTGCCTGCCGATGCAGTTCCACTCTACAGGGTGCGGACTGAGCTCTCAGTCGTTGGAGATCTCCTACTTCGTGGAGACAAGTTCGTCGCACCTTCATCTATCGTAGCACGGCTACTTGACACAGCCCACGAGTCTCACCCAGGAATAGCAAGGACAAAACAGCGACTACGTGAGAAATACTGGTGGCCTGCTATGTGCAAACAAGCAGAGCAGTTGATTGCATCTTGTGGTGTATGCCAATCAGTTGACAAGTCTGCAAAACCAGTGACACCACCATTACAGCCAGTTGCATTTCCGTCGGCACCATGGCAGAAGCTAGGAATTGGTATTGTGGGTCCTTTTTCGAACGTGTCTGCAGATTGTCGTTTCGCGATTACGGCCATTGATTACTTCAGCAAGTGGCCAGAGGTTTGCTTCGCTGCGAGAGTGACTGCTACAACAGTTATTTCCTTCCTACGAAGCATTTTTAGCAGGGAAGGATACCCAGACGATATTGTGAGTGACCATGGCCCTCAGTTTAGAGCCTGCGAGTTCGACAGTTTTCTCACGGAACGCAGCATCACCCATACGTATTCGGCAGTCTACAACCCGCAAGCGAACGGCCAGGTGGAAAGATTATCCGGGTGTTCAAAGAGTATGTTCAGGTCTGCACGCGTGAACGTCAGTCTCTCAAGGAAGCCATCACCGAATATCTAGGAGTTTACCGTTTCACGCTTCATGCCACTAGAGGAGTGAAACCTTCCGTTCTCCTTCATGGCCGTCATCCCGGAACTTAACTGGATCTAGTAGGAACGCCAGGTAAAGTTTTTTTCAAGACCCACATGCAGCAATGGAGGCCGTCCGCAGCAGGGTAAAGCAAAAGCAACAAGCAAGTAAGACCTACACCGACCGTCGACGAGCTGCACAGCATTCTCCGTTAACAACAGGTCAACCGATACGAATCAGGCTGCCAGATCATGTGCCTAAGGGTGCCGTGAGTTACTCAAGCCTGTTCACAATCATTGACCAATGTGGCCAAGACACTTATAAAATAAGTGATGGTCGCACCTGGAATCGGAATCTGCTGGTACCCTGCCCTCCGCATGCTACTCCTGTAGAATCGCCCTGTTGTGACTCGCCAAACGATTCCGATGGTGCACCCCCGCCGTCAAACCTTGGGGCCTCAGTTTCAAGGGACCTTGCAGAACTGAGGCGGTCGACGAGGCTAAGACCACCGTCGTGGTTAAAATACTATGAACGACATTGAGTGCTATGTAGTGTTTACTTATTGTTACTCTTTCTAAGTGATTGTTCAAGTTTTTGAGGGGAGGGAGAATGTTGTATTCAGCATGTGCGTTATCATCTAGATAGCCCTAGGCATGCGCAGATGCACGCGCACGCGCCTTATCATGTCAGCTGACATCTGTGTATATTAACCATCATGGACTAAGAATAAACAGAGGTGTTTGAGGTACTGGGTCGGTGTAGTTACTTCGCGATCCTGCGGCTCTTCGACGTAGTTTGGCAGGGCATGGCGTCTGGTACCACATGTACACCGGCTGAATTATCTGAATTTCAATACAGAGTTCTCTCTCTCTCTCCAGAATCATGTCATTTGTTGCAAGGAATAAACAGCTTACGGTGTATATGTTTTTGCAGTTCTAAATGTGCCTCTGTCCCATATTGAGAGTTTTCATCACAGCTCCCGATTCTTCCTTCAATCATCCGTGGTGAGGTTATCGAAGGCCTGCAGTCATTTTAATCAAGTCTCTTTTATGAGACCTGCGATTTTTCCTGCACAGCTTAACTTCCTCAAAGCTTTGTTTGCTACACCTTAATTTAGTCTTTGACGACATTTTTTGCAAGAACTGCTAATTTACTTCATGAGCGTAATCTCGAAGTGCTGTTTCAGGATGGCTTCGTCCAATTTAGTTCTCTCTGTAATTTCTACGGACACAACGCAAATTCTGCTGCATGCTGGAGTCGGCATCTTTTCCATCACCGTAATTGGTATTTTGCTCTCCGAATGCTTAAATTGATACCAATATTTTTCGCAAAATTTATGACAATCACATTGGCCATTTGAAAACGAAATTCTCCGCAGTCAAGCGTTCCCATTATCGCAGAAGCCTTGCCTATTTGTACACATTTATTGTTTGCAAAGCGGTCACTTTTATTATGGATATATTCGGCTCTTGTGTTATGCAGCCTATAAGAAGTTCGGTTTGCCTGGGTCCCCCGGCATGATGCAATGGTGGATCAGCTGGCACACTCCCTACGGCGTCTGTAGGAGGCCCGGTGTTACTAGTAGTACCCCATTTTTCTTTTAATACAGGTGACAGATGTAAACGCCTGGTAATTTTCGAAAAGCAACTCTCATACAACAATCATGAAACAGTTCTCATGCTGCCTGATGATTACAGGTCCTTAGTGTTCTCATGGAACACTACCAAATGTCTTAACGTCAATGCGAGGTGGCCTTTCCGCTTTAGAGATACTCATCTAAATTTTTACCTTCACAAATCTGCTTTGTCAGTAACTAACCTCTGTGCAGCTTTCAATCAGCTGGGAATGACAGGTCACATTTTTCTCTAATGCCACCGTTTCGGCTTAATCCATAAGTTTCCATACACAAATTCAAGCCCATTGTCGATGGTTTGTATTTTTCCTTGTATAAATATTTGCGTCGCTATACATATCTACGTCAATTTTCGCCCCACTTTTTCATTTTAGTGTTGCATAGTGTTTAGTACTGCTTTATTTAATTCTGTTCCCTCGTTGTCTTTAAGGTCTTTCGTGTGGCCAATCCTCCTGGTGGGCATGAGCCAGCTACTCGGGGCACAGAACTAAGCAAGAAGAGAAGACTTCTTAATCTCCTACAAGGAATTTAGTGCGTATCTTTTCTTCATACTTGCCAGGTACAAGTTAAAGCACGACAAATAGTTAACTCGAAACTGCATCAATCGCTCGTTGTAATATGACCATTTTGCCAAAGTTAGTGCTCAGAGGGGTATGATTCATCTTCCCATTGTGCGCCACGTCTCATGCCCAGAAGAAAAATAGCGCTGCGTGAAGACACAGACATAAGTAATACGAGGACGGGTTCTTTCCTTTCAGGTACTCTTTATTTCCTACGTCTTCAAGCAGCGCTGCTTTCCTTTATGATGGATTCGTACTAACTAGTTTGCATTCAAACCTTTCATGCGAAGATGATTTTGTAAGAGTCGCGTTTGATATTGATCGCATGTGCTGCTCTACTGCTTTTTTGATTAAGGATGAAATCGAACTTGTACACGTCGCGTGTGATAATGGCTGTTTTTTTGTGCAACAGTGCTCACGTCATTTAAAACGTTCGTTCAATGTCGAGGTTTTAAAGCTGTTTGTTGAAGTAAGGTTTTTCGCCTGACTAATGTCGAAGGTGATGGCTTCTTATTTTGATTCCAAGAAATTAGGTTCAATATTTGTGAGCCGTCTTCTAACGATACTGAAGGAAGTTTTGTAGAAGGACGCCCAAAATACTTTTAGTTGAAAAATGCGGACGTAAGCACGCATCTTCGTATGTGCGCGGCCTATACGTGGCTCTCCGAGAAAATGCTTGCATGAAACTTCCATAATCGAGGACATGAAGAACGTGACAGCATTGGCGTAGTGATTGGCTTTCGGCAGAAGATAATATAGAGGTCTTTTTATAGATTGAACCTTCGTGATGAACTAGATTCTGACTAGTGCTGACTTGAAATAGGTTCAGAATAGTGCTGACTTGAATATAGATTGAACTTTTGCGAGTCACTAGAGATGTTCGGGCGGTGGGCGCGCTGCTCGGCACTTGGGTTTGTAGCGTAGTCGGGCCGTTGTCGTCGCCATGCAGACGTCGCGGATCGCTTGGAATATGTCGTACCCGGACGGCGTTGCATAGGGCAAAACCGGACGGTTTTTCTGCCAAAATCGCACCGGTGGCACACGGGAAGTTCACAGTACACTGTGAACGTTGCGGCGTGTTCAGGGTACACGGCACACTGGCCTCACTCACAAACAAAAGTAGGCGTTCGTCGTTTGTAGCTGTAACTGTCAAGGGATGCATAAGGGGGTTCGACATAAGAAGTCGTTGGTTGTAGAACACATGGCTGTGCAGCACGGTCGGAATAGGTGCGCTCGTTGAAACTCGCTGCATTTATGCTAAAAAAACAGGGCGTGCAAACACGGACACAAGAAAGAAGTCTGGACACCACAAACTCCGTTTGTGGTGTCCAGAGGCTGTTTGCACGCCCTGTCTTTTTAGAATGAATACTTACCAACTAGCTCAGCTCTCGGTTATTCTAAGCTGCATTTATGCTTGTGGATGGTATATAGCACAGCAGGTCTCGAGCGTTCACGGGAAAAAATGTCGACGAAGTTCTCCGCGTACTGAGACTAAAGGCTGAATAAAGGTACAGCTCACAGCGAAAGCAGTACCAGGAGCCGCTCGTGAGCCAGTCCGGCTTTGTTCTCCCCCTGTTCGTCTAGTTTTCACTAGCACGTTTCAATATTGAAAAAGGAAGACCAAATGAACACAGGAAACAGAGGAAAGTGGAAAGGGGCTAACCTATAGATTTTTGCCAGAGCTCCAGTTTGCAACCGTTTAGTTTAGGCAAGCTTGCAAGCTGTGGTACATAATGAAGGCATTGCATTGCAAGCTATACTTTGTCTAGGCGTCTTTGTCTAGGCGTCTGATTGGGAGCATTGCAGTAGGACCAACTCTTGCGGGTGGTCAAATGTAGTGGGCTAGGTCAACCCTCTTTTTACGGCATCTGGCAAAGTGGTCTCTTCTTTCTTCGTCATGCAACGAACACATTGTTGCGAACCATATATTAAATTAACCTGTGTAGACGGCTGCTTGAGCATCTTTTTTCAACCTATAAGTTTTCGGGGAGTGTCCGTGGTTTTTACAAAGAAGTCGGATCCTGTAAATGATTCCTCCTAGTACGCTTTTCGGTGGATTACCTCTATACTGTGAAACTAGAGCAACTGCATCCTATTTTGAGCGACATTGTGTTTCTTGTGCCCTTGTGCAGGTCCTTCTACGGCGGTGGGCCAGGTAGTGATCAGTTTAAGAGAGCTAAAAATGCGAGAAACAACACCGGTGTGTACATGGCTGAGTGTCAACTTTCAGTGCGGTAGGTGCCGGGATCGATTACCAGTGCCGACCGTAAACCCACCGGTGTTTCCTAAACGATACAGGATTACACCAACCTGGCAACGGTTGTTCACGTGTGCTCATCTCGAAAGGTCGTCCCATAAAGTTCTGCAAAGACCCCTCGGCGCGCGTTAACCCACCACAGCAATGGTGAATTAGTCTAGAAATTGGGTGGGAAAATAGCAGCATGAGAACGCCAGAATCAGAAATACGGACATCCGCCTTTTCTTTTGGTCACGGCCGTTTTAGGCCTAGCCGATGGTAGCTCCACTCTACACAATGCGGTAGTTTTAGAGAACTCTAAGTATTTTGGCTTATTTTTTTAGTTTGAAATAAATTGTTTATCTTTCCATGTTTACGATTAGAATATATATATTGTAATTGATAAAATATGTTGCTCACTCAAAAATATGAAATCACTGACATGTAGATATACGGCTAATCAATTACACAAGTATAAAACAAACAACATAGAACCCTTGCACTGATACGTCTTTCTGCAAACAAATCCTTGACACATGCGTTCTAGCCTCATCGTTTATCACTCCCTGTCTTTGTCCCTGGCTAGAAAATGAATTATTCTACCAGGATATTTGTGCATGCAGGAAAGTATTGCCACATTACCTCATTAGCACAAAGTGAAGAATCAGCTACGACTAAATAACGTGTCAAAAAGTTCGATACGAACCACCCCCTGATTCGTGGAACAGAGTAAATGTCACTATATTGGAACTCGACAAAGGAAATATAAACGCTGCGCTTAGCTTGTTCCTTCATCAACTAGGGAGAGATCGACGAAAGTAATGGCATCCACACGGGCACTTCTCATCGTCCTGCTGCCCATCATCTTACTGCTTCTTAATGAAGCTTACGCGTATACAAATGTAACTCTGGAAGAAAGAAGGAATACGAACAGTAAGAAATTCTTTTCTACTATTTTGTAGTATGATGAACATTAGTTATTATCTTCACATCGATTTAAACATGCAATAACTTTTGGCACCGCCATTTTCTCGTGACTTTCGGTTTTGTAAAAATTTATTTATAGCAGGCAACACTTTTATTTCAAGGAAACACCGTGTGGTCCCATAAGCGTGATTTATGCTTTCATTCACTCGTTATGCACTATCATGTCCTCTACAAGCATTCTGCAGACAAAGGTTTTCCATGTAAACTATGCTAGTATTACCCTACCGCCGCTTATTTGCATTATTGCAGAGTTCGAGAAGATCAAATAATGCAGAATTATAAGGCCACCAGTGCCAATCGGCATCAACACCGCCGATAAATCCTACGTCATCAACCAGGCAGCGTGTGAGAATGGGTAAACCATTGCCATACACGGTCAAGTCAGGAGTTCGCAGCCTTAGTGTTCCTGTTCACTCTTTTGCGCCAATAACAAGTTGTAAGTATGACTGAGAATATCGAGAGGAGCGAAGTTTTTCCTAACGTATTAATATGCGTCTAGTGGTTTTTATCACTTGTCGCATTCATAACACAACAAAATTAAAAAAGTATGCAACTGGTAGGGGCCCCTACGAAATAAAATTTCTCAACGGTCCAATAAAAACGAGGTGTTTTACCTTTGTGAATACTACAGTGAATCAGAAGAGAAAAAAGCACTCGCTGCGGAAGAGTACGCGCGTCCGTGAGACAGCAGAAATAACTATTACTTTGGGATAAAATGATGCCCGCCCTAAGAAGCAGTCAATATTTTTCAGACTGCGACAGAACACGTGGTCAATGTCGCTATCCTGCAGGTACGTAGTCTTATTTTTGCTCTTGATTGTTCATTCGTGTTTTGATCCGTGTCTTGATTCGTGCTTATTTCAAATGTTGGCTTATAAATGCCGTAAAAATGCATATCCGTTCACTTCATGAAGCAAGGGAATTCGGAGGGCTTGTCTTTTTTTTTGTTCGAGGCAACCTGAATGAAAAACAACATATAATGGAGACATGAAATCCATAGGGGACCTTAACCGCGCTGTTTGAAGTGTATTATAGTAACTGTGATAAAGATGTGAAGGAAGTAAAGTGGACAAAAAACTACTTGCTGCTTAACCCTTTCAGCCCTGGATTTTTTATTTTTGCCGGATACTCTTTTTGTGCGTGTTTTCCTAATACTTCGGACCTCAGAAGACTACAAACGAAATATTGAGCCAGTCGTGCAAGTAATAATGGATTTACAGACATGACATCAAATTAGGTCATCAGTGCTCGCCGGTCATGAAATGAGAAACAATGGCTTCTTTTTTCCTGCTCCTCACTAGAGCACACAAAATGTGAACCACGTCTCATTTTTCAGTGTGATACTCATCGAACAGCTTCGGTACGTCGACCCGAAAATGGCGCTTACCCGCTTCAGCTTACCCGCCTCTGCGTCACCCATGATGACGATGATGATGATGACGCTCCTGGGATGATTGGCACCTAACCACTCACTTCGCTCAAGCTTCTTCTTTTTTGCGGCTCCCAGCTCCGCTAGCATGTCACAAATTTGGTGTAAATCGCAGTGGGGATTATTGAAGAAATATTCTCCCAAGAATTGGCAGTTTCGGTTTCATTGCCGAGGTGCTAGGGAAAATGTTGTGTGGTGGTGTCAATTGACAGCGCCAGCGCCGAAAGCGTTAAGGAACTTTCGCATTACGCACCCGAAGTCCTAACCAATTAAGCTACTGCAGCGGTAGTCCCATCGTTCACATTATCGGGTATTCATGTGCATGAAACGTGGGAACGTTACTCAGCGCTGCTCGTAGTCATGATGGTGTGTGTGGAAGATTTTTTTTGCCAGATCGCATCACGCAGCACGCGATGTCTGAACGAGCAGACAGCTGACCAATCAGCACTCGCATACTACCTTGCCGTAACGAGACTCTCGCTATGAATGAATGAAGGAAGGGAATTCTGAGGGCTCGTTAGCTTGTTTTCCGCAGCCTGAATGCAAGCCACAAGGAATTGAAGCCAGGGAAGCCATAGAGGACGTTAATTGTACTGTTTTAGGCGCATTGTAGTGCCTGCGATATAGATGTGGAGGAGGTAGAATGCACGAATGACAACTTCCGCCGGCAGCGACCGAACCTGCCACCTTTGGATTGCACATCCAATGCTCTTAGCAGATGAACGGCGGTGGCGATCGGCCACTCGTCCACATTATCGGGTATTTATGTGCATGAAACGTAGGGGTGTCAGTCAGCGCCGCTAGTTGCAATGACGGCGAGTGTGGAACACTCTTTCGTTTTGCCAGATAGCATCACGTAACACGTCAACCATTAACAAGCGGACAGCTGACCAGTAAGCCCTCGCATACTATGTGAATGCATCAAGTCTGCCGAAGCGAGACCTCCGTTATGAATAAAATATTGAAGCGAATGCAGGCCTTAGAATGAGATTTTTCACAATGAAGCTGTTAACGTTGGCAGTCAGACATCCGTTAGCAAAAAAAAAAAAAATGCTGCGCCGTTGCCATAGCTTGGCACAGCTGCTTCCCACATGTGCTAAAAATAGCCAAGCTGCTGCCAAGTCAAGTAGCAACCGCCGTCGCCATAGCAACCGCCAGTTTCTTACACCATGGATCAGGAACAACGATTTCATCACATTCAGAGTAGCAAGTTTGTCGCGTATTTCGGAGCCGCCCTTCGCCGTCTCCTGGCTGCGGCTTCTTCAGCCGCTTCTTTGGATCCAATCGCCACCGGCGTTGTGTTTCCTGTGCTTCAGCACGATCAGCTGAGGATCAACCAGCTTCGCTGTGCCAAGCTGTGCGCAGCTTAGTGCAAGCTCACGCAGGCTAGAGTGAGCAAGAAGTCCTGCTCACTGTAGCCTCCAAATATATCCTTCCTAGTCCATATTTACCAGTTCTGAGAGAAATTCACAAGTTTTCGTGTGTCTCGGTTTAATGAAACAAGAAATGAAAGTACCGACAACTACACACTTAGTTTTTAGCTGAATAGCTACTAGCGAATACAAGTGGCCATCTATAGCACAACTGCTTTTGTAACATAAGCGACCACCGTAGCAATATACATCATAAAATGGTAATATTACTCGGTCGTTTAATAACCATCTAAGTAAGCGCTTCACCGAGCCATGGTTTAACCTATGAACTTAGTGAGCATAACGATGTCTGTAGACGGGACCTTGGGGAATTTTATTGCACTAGTTTCCTAAGCTAAGATGCAACTAGTGATAAATGTGAACTTCAGCACCGCTGAGTTTCTCTGTATTGAATTCTTTAAAGAAACAACGCACGCCCTTGTTCCCAGACCGAGGCCTACGCAGTGCAACGTCCGTAACTCCCTCCTTTGTCTAACCTCTTCTCCCGTGGCCCTCACTCACTTTTTCTCCGTAAAGCCTTTGTTTCTTCCCCCTGAAGCTCTTTTTCTCTGACCAACCACCCCTCCTCCTGTATAACTATTGCGCAGGTGGACCGTAAAATGAATGGAACAGTTGCGACAAGATGGGAAACGCAATCGGGGAAGGCGGAAAGTTAGATGAAGTTAGGAAATTACATATTTCGCAGGGATAAAATGGAATCCGCTCGCACAGGATAGGGTAAACTGGGCACCGTTGGGGGATGGTTTCAACATGCATGAGACTAAAACAGGCTGAGAATGATGATGATGATTACCCATTACACGCACCCACGCCATTCCCAGAGGTACACTTTGTTATTGTGAAAGTACAGTACAGTCAGTGGAGGACCACCCATGGATGTTATTGCCGTAAGAAGACATGGAATATTTTGAGCTATGCTTTTGCGTATAAAGCGATATAAGTATTTCTAAGCGCCGCAAATCGAACGGAACTTGACAACTGTATGCGTCAAGTCTCCCTCCACGTCTGCGTAATTCGACAGACGGCATTGGATCATGACAAGGAATTAGGGGCATTGTGCAACCGCAGCTGTTGCAGCCGCCTCTGCAATCAAGCGCGTTCTATAAGGAAGAGCATCGTTTTTCGTGAATAACTAGTCATAGAAGCCATCTTTGAGAAACAAATTCTCAGAGGAAATAGTCTAGGCGCCTATCCAGGCGCCCTATGGAAGCGGTAACATCACTTATGTCGGAAAACCCGCGCCGAGTTGCGCACGAAGCTTGAAGTATGAGAGCCTAGGGAAACATTCAAATTTTACATTCTTTTCTGACCACTTAAAATTAAATCGCGATAAAACCATTGCATCGATTGGTTTGTTCCCATGGATTTATAAACTTCAGTGACTCATCTCTCAGCTGGTTGTAGCAGGAGCTCTTGAAATGGCAAAAAAGTAATATTGTTCCACAATCGAATTTTCCATTACAAATCTGAGGGAATTCAATGTGGTAATTATATAGGCGGTCTTCTTAGACAATACAGATCCTTTTAAATTATTTTGAGAATGAGGCTTCGGTAGTTTCCGGACACAAACCCCACGTCCAGGCGGAAATACTTAGCCGCAGGTGGAGGGACAGGGTTGGGAATAATTAACAAAATGCCAATTAACTTTTTATTACTGCTTTCATTCAGTTCTTTAAGTCGAAAAATTGCAGAGCGTGGCAATGTATAGCATGCCCTTTTTTTATAAATCACAATACTTGCACGTAGTTCGAGATATGCATCTTCGAATTTTAAGGGCGATATCGAAACTGATCGCGCGGGGAGCGGACCATCTTTTGCGTCTGAACAGAACTACCCGTGACAAATAAGCAACGAAATTTATATGAAGGCGTGTTGCGGCCGTATCTATTCGTGAAAAGCTGCAAGTCATCTGCCTTGTGCCAGAGCGCCACGTTACCTTTGCATGTAGTGTTTGGTGCTTATCTGTTTCTTTCAAACTACACGCAAGAAAACTGCAGTGTCAATCTTTCTTTGTCTGGGAAGCACAAAACCCAGTAGCAGCTACTGCGGCTCTTCTTCTTGTGGACAGGGGAAACGCACTCCAAATCTACATACAAGACACGCACTACACATCAATAAATTACACCATTTCCCGCTAAAGGGGGCTATGAGTGGATGCGAAGCCGGAGCACCTGCACGATCGCGTTCCGTTGGCGTTCTTTGGGCATGCTAGCGACCTCGCGTCGTGGAACGCGAAGAGGAACGCTACGCGCGTCTTGTCTTTCCTCTAGCCTGGCCGTTAATTCTCACAGGGCGAGCGGGGAACGCAGTCGGCAGGCGTGCGAGAGGGGGGCAGCGTAGAAGTGGAGAGAGAGGGAGAGGGGGCGCGCATGCCCTGGTGCTCATCGCGGCGTTGCGCATGAGAGAATTTCGGCATGTCTAGCCCGCGTTTCAGAGGAAGAGTGGAAAGGGGGAGGCGAGAGGGGAAGTGGAGAGGGGGTGGGGAGATGGGAGAGAGAGAGGGGAGAGGGCGAGATGAGATGGAAAGTGGAGAGGGGATGGGAGAGGGGAAGTGGTGAGGGTATGCGCATGCGCAGTAAGGGTGGTCACGCCGCACACCACCACCGCCACCACCACCACCGGATTGAACTCCGCCATAAGGTACTTCGCATCTAATAAGCAAACAGTAAGGCATCTACTTACGTATTTCAAAAGACTTGCCGACTTTCATGACCAGAGTCAGCTTTGGTGCGCCTCAATTCAAATTTCGTCACTTCCCTGTCATGAGAGGTTCCGGTCAGATGTAACAGTGCGGCCGCGTTTCTTACGCGCCGGGTGCCGTGAGTTTCGATTTCGCTCCTAACATTCGATTATGAAGATACCTAATTACCTGCAGCTTTCGTGATCGCTAAAATAATCGGTATGCCATAAATCGATCCGCACTACTTTCTAATATAAACAACTGTCCTCAAGCGTTATTTAACAAATTCATCAACGAGTTTTTTTTTTAATAGTCGCGTGAATATCGTTTTAGCCGATGAAAAGTAATTCCGCCTTGGCAAAGAGTTCATGTAGGAAAACGACAGGAGCCTGACTGTAATAGAATTTTTTATTTTAAAAAAACCTGTGTTGTGTGAAAAAACGAACACCCTGTATAGTTCTAGTTTTTGACCACCGTGGTGAGTTGAAGCGATGGCCGATTGCTTTGAATTATGCCGAGCTCATTGAATTCACTCAAACGACAAGCCCGAGTTCGCAGGTTCGATGCCGGCTGCACCGACATTATTTTAAGAGCGAAGCTCTTAAAACTCGAGGTAGAACGCCCGCCGTGTCAAGAAACCCTCGGGGTTGGCTGCTTCTCGCCTAATTTTCAGCGTCCATCAAGCGCAATTATTAGACACTAAAGTATAAAAAGTTGCAGCAGCCCAAGCACTGGTGCTCGGGCAATGGAATATAGTGAATAAATTAGAGGGAGCTCATTTGCGTTACAACAAATCAGAATTTTCAGGTACGTGGTCATGTTACTGATCGTGAAATACCTTGCAATAAGTTGGGAATATTCATTGTTCTTCGATCATGTCGGGTTAATTATATAGAGAAAGCAAGCTACGCTAAGCTTCTTGACGACTCCGTGGATATTAAGTCTGCTGTTAACCCTTTCCCTCCCGAGCCATTTGGCCAAAAATGGTACAAAAGCGCCCATCTTTTTTACTAGACTAATTGTTTCTACATATGTTCAGACGGCTGAAAAACATAATAATGGTACTCCATTTGCAAGATACAGGAAAAAAAAATTAAAATTTGCAAATTTGGCTTCTATGAACTGCACCAGGAAGATTTGCGGAGCCTCTCTAGTCCTCGGTGCAGAAAATCATTGCTAAATAAAAAAAGCACCGTGACATGCGAGGCCTCGAAAAGACACAATGGATGCCCCGCGCGTGTTTTCTTGACCTCTATTGGCGTCCACTGCCGATACGTCGAGACGCAGTCGTCATCAGAATCTGATCGTTTAAGAATATTATACTGCTTTGCGTGGTCACGGTCGCACTTACAGGAGAAGTGAAATTGTTCTGCATTCTCCGAGTCCAACAAAACTTCGCCGAACAAGCGTGATTTTTTAGATGCGAAGTATCTTATGGCGGAGTTCAATCCGGTGGTGGTGTGCGGCGTGACCACCCTTACTGCGCGTGCGCATACCCTCTCCACACACCTCTCCACTCCCCCTCACCATTCCTCCTGTCCTCTTCTCCTCTCCAATTTTCTCCTCTCCACTTCCCCTCTCCCCTCCCCATTTCCACTCTTCCTCTGAAACGTGGGCTAGACCTGTCGGAATTCTCTCCTGCGCAACGCCGCGATGAGCACCAGCGCATGCGCGTCCCCTCCCCTCTCTCTCCTCTCTTACGCTTCCCCCCCTTTCGCACGCCTGTCGACCGCGTTCCTCGCTCGCCCTGTGAGAATTAACGGCCAGGCTAGGGGGAAGACAAGACGGGCGTAGCGTTCCTCTTCGCGTTCCACGACGCGAAGTCGGTAGCATGCCCAACGAACGCCGATGGAACGCGATCGTGCAGGTGCTCCGGATTCCCATCGCCTCATGGTCCCTTTTAGCGGGAAATGGTGTAATTTTAGGGGCGTAGCTCCTTATGATCTAGGGCAATCCCTCGTCCCTCCGGCGTACCCAGTAGCGTCTCCCTTATCATACAATTTATGGCACTGTCCAATAGAAATGCATGCAAACTGCAGTTGGGTGAAGATATACTAGATGGCGCTGTACGCATTCTGTGTCGCCAAGGAAGCCGCTGCGAAACGGGCTCAACGAGAAGCGGACCCCAGAATGTGAGAGCGGGAAGCGGCGGCGTTTCTCCGGCAACGTTCCCCTGAGCTTAACGTCATACATGAATGGGCAAAATTTACGAGGATTGACGGTTTACCAGATTACCTCCGGAGCTTCGCCCACTCGTCATCATTCAGTTCCTGGATATGGTGCTTTTTTTTCTTCAGAGCACAGATGGTGCCGAATATTGCGCGCACAGAGACGAAGATTTCCACCATTTTTAATTCTTGTTGTTAAAGTCGTTTCTCAACGGAAATGCATGATTTGGGCGTGCATTTTTTTTAATGTTTACGGAGCCATCTGGCGAGGCCAAAGAGAATTGACGAAATTGGACTAGGGTAGCTAGTTTGCAGCGCCGCAAAACGCTTGGACGAGCTTAGGTCGTCATCAGTGGGAGCGGTACGAACCGTGTTGACGACTCATCTCGTCTTCGATAGGGAAATACATAACGTATTCTTCAAGTAAGACGCCTAGGTTTTTGCGGATTTCACACATTACAGCGCTTGTTTGTTTTGTGCAAGGATACATGGATGCTCGTTGAGGATTTGCGCGGAAAACTAAAATCATTATGCTTGTGTTTTAGAGCATATGGTCTACTACGCCATCTCTCGCAATGCCATTCTCTACGTCACAATAACCTTAACATGCCGGAGAGAAAGTGAGGCAGGCGGACGTCTGCCACGTAAGCCTCTGCGGAGTGGCGTCGCAGTGCGCTTGCTCCCACACTCGCACCAGTGGGACCACGTGATCAGGCGAAGGTTTACGGCTGCGTCGCGGGCTCTTGGTCGCCAAATATCGCTGTGGATAGCTCGCCGGCTGTGGCGTCAGTCCATGTGGTCGAGCGGAAGCGACAGGCTGAATCCAACCATGCAGTAGATATAGCTAGAGAGCAGGCTGGAAAATTGCAAGCAAAAGCGAAATTGCCTGCGGACACATGGCTGAAACATGGCCTATGTCTTTCTGCAACCATGCTTGGACTTAACTTAATCGACTTCTTTAAACTTTCAGTGACAGTGGCCACCGCATCGCAAGGATAACCTACACCTAAAAGACGCGTAATATGTGCGTTAAAGCTATCACTCATATTGTGCTTAAAATACTTGGTGAGGGCAGACTTAAGGCAAGACATGGCTATAACGTTTTTTTTTTATTATCTTCGAGTGCTTTGACGAAAAATGTAACAGCGGTTTTGAAGATCTAAGAAAATACTGCCAGCATAAGTGGTTCTTCCGCATCGTTAAGCAAATGTGTAAGAATCGTATTCCGTTATTCTGAGGCAACTCGTTAGTACAGTTCAGCCCTTCCCCATTTATTTCGAATTTTTCGCTCTCTGAGGTTACCTACTATCAAATTCCTCACCACTACGAAAAATCAAGTAATCGTCCACGTTAGGAAATCTTTAATAATAGAAATACCTAAGTCACCTTCCAAAATTTAATGTTTCTCAATCTTGCCAAGGTGTAAATCACTATGAACCGGAGTAACCTTACAACCAATGCACATCCCTGATTTCTACATATGAACGCCTTCCTTCCAACCTACCATCGTCGACTTTAATTACATGGAAAGAATTTCTGGAAAATTCCGCGTAGAAACACCACATTTATCAGTGAAAACCGTCTCATGCCCTTGTTCGTTAATGCAGTCGTTAACACATTTTACACGTCCTCAAGTGGCAAGGTGTCATAGAGGTCTTCAACATCTATATTAAAAGCTTTACAACCTCCGGGGTTCACCTCTGAGAGGAATTGAACTAGCGCCTGAAAATTTCTCATACGATAAGGGTGTGAAAAACTGAAAGAGGTTAAGCAGTTCATCAAATACTTTGGTACAGCGACTTTCCAGGTACCTTTCTCTGAAACAATTGCTGGAAATGGAATCTCGTTATGTGTTTTCGCTGAGAAAAAAACCTTTCTAAAGTCGGTGATTTAGCCTTCTTGACATTACAAGCTATTCCCTCAAGGTTGTGCCTTAACAAAAGGTGCACAGCAGGTTGCCTAACGGATGATGGTTTAAGTTTTAGCTTCCTAAAATTCTTCTTTATGGATGGTAATGCTTTTTCTGAAAACAAAGTGTCCAGCATAATTATAAAATATCCAACCTTATCTGAAATTGCTGGCCTGTGTTTCTTCTCGGAACAATAATTAAACAAAGGCCGGATAGGGTCAGTACAATTGAGATGCATACTAGAGCTCTTGATACCACCAACTCAGTCTGAAATACATTGGAAGCGCTCTCCATCAGGAACTAGTCAGGAACGTAGGACAGACGGGCCGCTGCTATAACCAAAGAATATTGGAGCATAAGAGATCACTAACCGGAGGCTGACCTTCTAATCCATCTCTACATTGTCGAGAGTGTATGTGCGCGCCATAATTCGATGAATGCGCAGTTTCGTACCGGCATAGGAATGAAGAAACAAGCGTGATGATTGAGGCATGGTATATCGAGAATAGTGGTAGTGCGTGCGTGAACCCACCGTCGATTAACTTGCTTAAAGTTGAAACCAAATGTCCTAACAGTTATCTTTCACGTAGACCTCCACGCGTACCGGATTGATAGGTTCGCGTATTGCATCGGCATGCGCAGATAAGTTTTCGTGCCTTCTTTCTTTTCCGCTGTTGTTCGTCTGTTTTGTTGTTAGTCGGCGTTTGTGGTGTCCTGACCTCTTTCTTGTGTCCGTGTTTGCAGGCCCTGTCTTTTTAGAATAAATATGGCAGATTCGCGCTAGTGGTGCCAAGCCTGAAGCTAGAGCGAAGCTGGGTGGCCTTCTTTGTTGCTTTTTATTTTTGTTTCTTTCTTTCCTGTCTTTCAGTTTATTGAATCTGGTTTCTTATGCGTTCCTTTCTATTTCTTTAGCTATTTCTTTCTCTCTATCGACCTTTCTGTCTTTATTTCCTCTATTTATTTCATTCTCATGTATTTATTCATTTTAGTTCTTTCTCTTTTCTCTTTCCGTCTCTCTATCTCTCTTTCACGTATATCACGCTATCCACTTCGCCGAGCAGAGTTTTTTATAATGCCCATACATGCTGCACTCAGTAGTGGGGTTGTCTATGGTATGGCGCATACCCACCTGTGAAATTTTGCACGAAGGCTCACAAGTTACCCATAGCTTAAACAGCCTCACTGTTCAAAAACATTTATAGGCACAGGATGGAGTACGGCGTGATTATCACCACGAATAACGTACCTGACTCACCACCTCCAAGTTGTTAGTATTCTTAATAAAAATCTTTAAGCATTCTCAAATGAAAGCGATCTAACTGAGGGTCTGAAATGTGTATTGAATTCCCATAACAGGATAGCTAGGTGGGCTACTGTGTATAGCATTATGATATGAATATTTGACCGCAAATGTGCGACACTTCTGGTGTGCGTTTCCCTTCTTCGTCCTGCGTCGTTTATTTGCGCTCGAAGTTTCATAACATAATTCCCATACTTTGAGCTCGTTCTCATTCTAATTGTTAGGGATGCGTTACAAGACCCTGATTGATATGTCACTTACAGTTATGCGTTCTAAATAAATAATACTTGACTCTATTCCTTTTTTCAAGACTGCGCATGTGACCCCAAAAAGCGTCTTGGAGAACAGTTCTGGAACACTTACTGGTACGACGAGCGCCACGACCGCTGTGGTACAAACGGATACGAATCCAACTGTAACGGATTCCCAACAAAACATGAATGTGAGGAGAACTGCCTTAAGCGTAATCGTCGTGCTTAATCCTGTACGTCGGTCATATTTTCTGAAATATACGGGGTAATAAATTGCTGGTTACTGAGTAGTGAAATGTGTGTCTGTCTTTTACTGCGTTTTCTAAGTAAGCTGTAAAGTTAGTACAATGTTTCAAGGTCTCGACTACGTGAGCTCTCAAATGAAATTGGTAAAATGTCTAGCCAAGTTTGTGAAGATACCTCCGACGTAAGCCTGTACTTATCTAGTTTGTCTCAATGGCACCGGAAGGTAATAACGAAGAGTCGAGGCCATAAACTTGCATCCCGCGACCCTTCTCACTGCGTTCCTGATGGTTATGGTAAGTAAATAACAAGATCTTTGCTTCAAGCAAAGAAACCTCGTTATTACATAGGTTAGCCGGAGCTCCTGATGATGATATGTGGGTTTTAATGGCGCAAGGGCCATGCGTGGCCAAAGAGCGCCATGAAAATGATAAAAGTGTAGCAATGGTCGGTGGTTTACAATGGTATGTAAGGGATGTGAGCTATGATGGTGTTACGTGGCTGTATATGGGCCTAAAATTCCGCGCCCTAGGGCGGGTAAAACGTATAAGCATTAAAATCATGAGCGTGACGTGATGTGTGTTTGTAGTGAGAATGAATGTCGGGTTGTTGTAATAATAAAACTAAGGGTATATGGCACGAGCACAAATGCCTCGTCAGCGCCCTTGAGACCAAGGGCTGCGAGGCAGGTGCTTACTTTAAGTGTAACTACCGCAGCAGCAGCCTCTGTTAGGAGGCCGTGCTACGGAATGCCTGGGTAAATAACGTGAAAGTCATGCACATCTTTTAAAAACGCGAAAAGTGACTGATGTTTAAAAACAGGTTCCCTACCGATGAACATTGATGGGTGAAATGGTAATTGTTGTCGGTAGGGTAATATAAAATGTTGTTTTCTAAGCGTGTCTAGATCATTACACTGGATTAGAATGTGAAGCACGCTAAGTGCTTCACCACATCGATCACACAATGGTGGGTCGCCGCCAGAGAGAAGGTGTGAGTGTGTACTGTATGTGTGTCCTGTTCTTAGCCTTGTGAGTATTACTTCTGTGTGGCGTGACTTTGACACTGGTGGCCAGTTACCAAGATGAGGCTTGATAACGTGTAGTTTGTTATGTGTTTGTCTATCCCATGTGCTCTGCCAATGAGCCCTGAGCTTTCTTTTAAGGAGGGGTTTTAGGTCAAGGGCAGGAACGGAAATGAGTGCATTGGCGGCAGCATTTTCGTGGGCGGATGCAGCTAGCTGATCCGCCAATACGTTTCCTTGTATCTCTCGGTGCCCTGGCACCCAGCACACCACGACATGCTGTTTGAGTGTGTGGACCGTACACAGGAGTGAATAGAGTGACACAAGGACAGGGTTTTTATGCTTTTTGAGAGATCTCAGGTCTTTTACTACACTTAGAGAATCAGTGTATATCACAGCACTTTCTAGTTTTAATTCTTTGATGTGTTTGACAGCCGCAAGTATGGCGTAGGCCTCTGCTGTGAAGATGCTTGTATTCGGGTGTAGTATGCCGGCATTGGAAAAAGATGGACCAATAGCTGCGTAAGACACAGAAGTACTGGACTTTGAGGCGTCTGTAAAGAATTCTGGACAAGTGTATTTGTGCTGCAGTTCGAGGAAGTATGTACGGATATGTGCAATAGGTGCGTGTTTTGTAACTTCCACGAAAGATATATCGCAGTCTATAAGCTGCCACTGCCATGGCGGGAGACGAGCAGCGGGGGCCATTAGACTGTGTTCAAGAAGTGGAACACTCATTTCCTCTGCCAAGCCTCTCACACGAAGCGCGTAAGGCTCTCGCACCGAAGGACGGTTGTGAAAAAAGGCAGACGTGGACAAATCATTGATTGTGGCGTGTGAGGGGTGTTCCTTGTTTGCGTTCACTTTGAGAAAATATACAAATGATAAGTAGGATCTCTGTAGAAGAAGCGACCACTCGTTTGATTCGACGTAGAGGCTTTCTACGGGGCTCGTGCGAAAAGCACCCGTAGAAAGACGAATACCTAAATGGTGGACAGGGTCCAGCATTTTCAAGGCGCTTGGTGTCGCGGACTGGTAGATTATTGCCCCGTAATCTAGGCGCGTGCGTATGAGGCTCTTATAGAGGTTCATCAGGCACTTCTTGTCACTACCCCACGTAGTGCGTGACAACACTTTGATGATATTCATAGTTTTTATACACTTGTTTTTTATGTACTTGATCTGTGATATGAACGTTAACTTCGTGTCGAAAATGAGGCCAAGGAATTTATGCTCCGTCTTTAGAGACAGACGGTGGCCACCCAATTCAATGTCAGGATCGGGATGAAGGCCTCTCTTTCTAGAGAATAATACGCACGTGCTTTTTTGTGGGTTAAGGCTGAACCCGTTCTCGTCTGCCCACTTGGTTACCTTGTTCAACCCAAGCTGTACCTGCCGCTCACACAATGCAAGGTTGCACGACTTATATCCGATCTGCAAGTCATCAACGTATGCACAATAAAACATATTGCGTGGGATGCATAGATGCAGGGAATTCATTTTTACAATAAAAAGTGTGCAGCTGAGGACACCACCTTGTGGCACCCCAGTTTCTTGAACAAACGGTCGTGAAAGAATGTTTCCCACTCGGACACGGAATGTACGATCCGTAAGGTAACTCTCTATTATGTCCAACATTTTACCTCGTACACCTAAATGGGACAGGTCTCTCAGTATTCCGAACCGCCACGTTGTATCGTAGGCTTTTTCCATGTCCAGGAATACCGAGAGAAAAAATTGCCGATAGACAAATGCTTCACGAATTTGTGCTTCAATCCGTATTAAGTGGTCGGTTGTAGATCGCCCCTCTGGAAATCCGCACTGGTACGGGTCAAGTAACTTGTTTGTTTCGAGGAAATGAATTAGCCTGCAGTTTATCATTTTTTCGAAGAGTTTGCACAGGCAACTGGTTAGCGCGATAGGCCTGTAGCTAGTAACAGCGGTTGGATCCTTTCCCTGTTTCAAAACAGGGATCACTATAGCCTCTTTCCAGGAACTAGGCATCTCGCCGGAAAACCATATGACATTGTAAAGAGAGAGCAGTGTTTTTTGTGTTTCAGAAGGTAGCTGTTTCAACATTTCATATAATACCCGGTCAGAACCTGGGGCGGAATTATTACAGCAGTCTAGCGATGTCTGAAGCTCAGCTAAGGAAAAAGGTTGGTTGTAGGCTTCGTATTTTGTGCATTTGCGTTCTAATTTCTGTTTTTCTATTCTCGTGCTGTACCTCTGGAAAGCCTCGGAGTATTGCGACGAGCTGGACACCTGTTCGAAGTGTGCGCCTAGGAAGTTCGCCTGGTCTTCCAAGCTGTCGCCTTGTGTATTTACTAGAGGGAGTGAATGTGTTGGTCGTCCTGCTACCCTACTAACCCTGTTCCAGACTTTAGCCTCCTGTGTATATGAGTTGATGCCCGATAAAAACTTAACCCAGCTCTCCCTTCTTGCCTGTCGGCGCGTTCTCCTGCCTTGTGACTTTACGTTCTTAAAATTTGTAAGATTTTCCGCTGTCGGCTAGTCCCGAAGTAACCTCCACGCTTTGTTTTGCCTTTTTCGCGCATTTCGACATTCGGTGTTCCACCATGGGACACGTCGTTTGCCAGACAGTCCACTTGTTTGAGGGATGCATTTGGTGTAGCCGGAGCTCCTAAGCATGAAGGAGCGTCCAGATGAACTTGCGGCATACTACATCAGTGTAGTCGATGTTATAGCCGGGATTTGAATTTTTTTCTTCCACGGGAGAGGCATGTAGAGCGGACCTCATGGACGTATAGAATATATGAAAGCTGATATTTATATTACAAAATAAAACACAACAGGATAGGTTTATCCATACACCAAGAAGCTACAACTGGGAAGTAAGATCGCGTAATGTACTCGATCAAGGGATACGATGTTGCCACACCCGTTTCTTCTTTTATTTTGATGTATTCGAGTTTGACCCGCAAGGACGCTAAGCAACGCTCTCAGCGCACCGCAGCGTTTGAGAAGGTTCGCGATTGTCGTAGGTAAATTTCTTAAGATTGCGCGCAGGACGCGAATACATAAGATTATTCCAGAGCTTGAGCGACATCCAGTGATAAGGCTGGAAAGCTCGATGTATGATGTAGAAAAGATGGCGCGTCCCAACGATGAACATATTATCGACAGCCGACGCACAGTGTGTATTGCTGTAGTCTGAGTTCCCGTTTCCCGGCCACAAGTTCGTCCAAATAAAGAGCTTAGTATTAACACGCCGACTGCTGCCTTCGTCGACGTCACGACCCCGTGACAATATCATGTAGACATCGTCCTACACTTACATATCATAATGCGCAGCGACTTGCATGCAGCGTCATTTGCGCCCCATAGTGGTGCCAATGTGTGGGCACTTCTTGGGAGAGAGGCGATATGTCTGTGAAGCTGTGGGCTCTCTTCTGCTGCTCAGGGTGCATGCCCTGGGGAGTGATGCCTTTTGCGGGAGTTTTTACCGGTGGTGTAATGACTTTGAATATTGCAAATGAGTTCTGAGGAAACCCAAAATGTGGCGGAAGGGTTATGAAATGGAAAGCTGATAGCCAGCCCTTGTAGCGTAAGGCTGCAAGGAAATGCATACGGATTTATCCGAAAGAAAGCCTCTTAGTTGCCGATAAATTCTACGAGTTTTCTCTATAAACTGTATTTTCTGTGGATTCAAAAGGTCTTCTGGTCGACGTAAATCCTTGTAGCTTGTGCTACAATCGGGTGCATGTCAACTCTCGCTTTCATGGCCTTCAATAAAGTCAACTGAACTAGAATAGCTGCAACCGATCCCATATTTCTTACCACTATATTAGTGCTCTCTGTGAGCTGCAAAATCGGCGTGGGAAAGAGCATACTGTGGTCGGTTCGTGGTTGGCACTCGCCAGCAATGCCGGCTTTTAATTGCGCTCGAGCCATTCTGACCTCCTATTGCACTCAATCTATCTTGAACACTCACGAGTGCATGCAGATCAATTGGACGTAGGCGGGCTCATCTATCACTTTATGATTTTCTTTGAATCAAAGGCAGCATTACTTGCTCAGTGCGATATAGAGACGGATATTTTGGATAAAATTTCTTACGAAATTGGTGTGTGAAATCACAGCGCTGTCACAGCAGCAGCGTTGACACAATCACACTCAAACAAATGCGAAAAAACTGCGAAAAATCAAACGGTTCCTTATTCATTTGAAAAAAGACGAGTCGATAGTGAAACACAGGGGTGATTTATTGATCCCCTTGTGTAGGGGATCAATAAATCCGGCAGTTGACGTGGATTTGATCTACCTCCGAGATCGAACGAATTACAAGCTTCCTGCCCCTCACTTTACTTAGCAGTGCATCCGCGATTGGCCAACATTTCACTGAGCTACGATGAAATGTGGCGACGTCATCATATGACGGCACGTTACGTTACGTTGATGATTTCCTCTTTTTGCGGTACTGTACGCATTTAGACTGTTTGGTTCTTCATGGCCAGCAGAGAGAAAAATATTTCTTGAGGCTTTGCGTCCCAAAACCACGCTATGATCATGAGCGATGCCGTAGTGGAGGGCTCTGGGAATTTAGACCTCCTGATGTTTGTTGACGTGGACCTCAATCTTAGGACACGGACCTCAAGCCTTTCGCCTCCATCAAAATGCGGCCGCAACGGCTGGGATTCGACACGGCGGTGTTCGGGTCTGTAGTGAAACACCATATTCACTAGACAACCGGGGCGAGTAATGAGCACGGAAAACAGCGGCAAAGGACAGGACGAATAAATAGCCAACACACGGCGCTAGCTAACACCAAATATGTTTGATCTTCCAGTAAGCAATAACATTATCCAGACACTCGCGAAGAAGCAACACAAAAAACTGAGTAAAAATGAAGATGCAGCCTGCGTAAAGCAATAAATGAGATCAATGAGACAGCAGCGCTATCACCTTCGGAATGCGAAACGTTGCTAAAGCGGCTTGTACAGGTCTCGCCCCTGTTGTCGACATGCTAGGCTTCAGAAATACGACGCGCTCTTTCATCGGGACATTCCGTTACCAACGTCAAATCCCTAAATGTTGTTCGCAGCCACAATCACTCCAATGAACAGACAAAAAAATCATTACCTACTTTTCGAACCGTGTTCGAATGCTTGGGCATACGGGCAGTAGCGCGCCACCCTGTCGGTCCAAAATAAAAACAAGGCTACGCTTCCATTTGTTTTGGAAGGAAACCATTGCTATTAGACTGACATTCTCAAAAATGAAAAACAATGCACACTCCAATACACATCAAACACAGGAAACGATTCTACAGTGCCACTAGAACGTTCATTATGGAATGTATTGGAGTTAGTTGTTCCTGGAACGTGTTTTTGCTTACAGAGGCTCGTTATATCTATCTGTCCGTCTTGCTCGCCAGATACTATGCAGGTCTATGAGAAAGGTGCGATCTTAGGGTAATGTTCTGTGGTTTGTCCTGCCAATGTACCTAATAGTGACAGGGTTAATTTCAATGCCTTTTCAGTGTCTGCAACAGAACCTCCTAAAACGCCACTGCAAAAGGCCCGATTCTCTTTTCCCTGAACGCCCCCCCCCCGCACCCTTCAGGGAATGAAGTGTCCTTTAAGCCTTTGGTATGCCTTGACAAGAATACTACCAGTGTGGATCTAAAAAGAACTTCACAGTTTCACCGCAAGGAAGAGGCAATGAATGCGGTAGCAAGAAATTGGAATGTCACAAGAAGAACGACAAGCAGCCAGGTACTTTCAACCCGCCGCTGAAGCACAAAGAAGGGCGCCCGAAATGGACGCACAAGTATACACAGGACAAGCGTGAACTAACAGCTGATACATTTGTTACGTCCTTGTGCTTGAGCAACGCGCTGCAATTGTCGACAATGGAGAATCAGACGCTCTTGAGGAATTTCTTTTTATTTTATTCTGCTGCGCGTGAAGTGACCACTCTGCCTCCCCTGCCACACGGGGCCGTCTTCGGTGTTTTTTTTTTCGTTCCAGATCATGAGAGGGTACAAGAAAGAGGCCACTTTGAGGTGCGCGTCTCAAGGGCCGTTTTCAAAATGAAAGAAAATGTAGTAGCGTTGCGTGATAGAGAATGCGGTCAAGCGCCTCCAAGATCTGCGTATCACTGGCGGTAAATGGTGTATATAAATAGCTCGCCGCTATTTTGCCAGCGCATGCGTGGTGAGTGGTTGAGTTTAACGGAATGCGCTGGGCAGCGAAGTGCCGCTGGTTCAAATCCTCGGTCAGGTACTGTGTAATTTTTTTCTTCTGCTTTATTTTTCTTTGTGCATTTTTCATATATATACATACCTATACATATCCGGGATATGATGGCCAATAAATGAGGGAAACGGCACGGTGTACGCTCCTGAGCAATAGGGTAACATTCGCCTGCGCCCATGCATAGGCTACCACACTGCGCTTCAGCAACTGGGGGGGGGGGCAGAGTTTCGTAGCTTGAACCGCGAACGCGCGCAGGTGTTCCACGTCTTGCTGGCCTCTGTCTCGACCCGCCAAGAAAGGACAATCCCCCGTCGACATCGCTGCTTTTATGCCGCGCGTATTGCAGTTGCTTTATTAGTTCGTGCTATTGCACTCGAAGCAGTCGGTGCAGAAACGCCATTGGTGCCCGTTGATGCTGCACTACTATGACAACGAGCCATCTCACGTTAAACGAAGCAAAATGCGAACAACGTAACTACGTCTAAGTCGACTCGCCGATGCAATCGCGGCCAGTGTTTTAGGGGCGAAGCTCCTTAAGGCGGCACCCGTTCGTCCCTCGTAGTCGTAGACGTAGTAGTCGTAGTGCGTAACCAGTCTTACGCTTTGACCTCCAAGGTGGTGCCGGTGGGAGATTTTTCCTGTGCGTTGTTGAACAATAAAAAATTCGCAGCGTTAGCTAAAAACCGACTTCTTCTGTCTCTCATTCCCATTAGCAGCCATTCTTTACCTCCAAGGTAGTGCCTGGTGAGATTTCCTCTGTGCGTGATTAAACAATAAAAATTTTGTTCAAAACGCCGTTGATTCATGAAATAAACGAACGAAAGACGCGAGATGTTTTGTAAAAGCAAAACGAAAGAACGCCAGATGTTTCTAAAGCAAAACGAAAAGACGCCATCTGCTTAACGAAAGACGCCAGATGTTTTCTAAAGCAATGGTTTTCTAAACAATGAAAATTCACAGCGTACATGTAAAATTAAAGTGAGCTGCAAGTCGTCATAACTCATCGAACCTTTAGTATAAACGCGCCCGATCTCACGTCGGTGATGATGTACTGGGCAGAATTCACGGAAGATTCACGGTTTACCGATGAACCTCCGCAGCTTCGCCCGCTCATCATCATTCACTCCGTGGATATGCTGTGATTTTTTTTCGCTTGTATCGAGGCACTTTAACCATGCTTTAACTACGTCGTCACGGAATCGTTCTCTATCCTCACTAGTCAGTGTCATGCCGCATTACCTCACTTCTTCGTTCACAGACGCGGCACTGCCCCGCCCTACCTAGACCCGCCAACAGAAAGTACCGTACGAGAGAGAATGTGTGAGAGATATAAGACGCGTTTTTGGGTCGTTGTACATCCGCCTCGGTAGCTTAGTCGGTAGAGGACCGGGCGCTTATGGTCGCGGGCTAATAAGTCATAGGTTCAATTCCCAGCGGCGGAAGTCTTTCTTACAGTTTCTTTTCTTTCTCATCTGGTAGCGCCCATTTTATCGACGTTATGTCCGTGGCGGAATTACATCACGGAAGTCTTGGTGGACCCCGCCATAAAACACTTTCGTGTTAAAAAGAAATCTTTTGTTCCGCGAGACACGTATATTTTTGAACTCGATTCATTGCATCAGATAGCGGACAATTTCTGAATATACCTTGGTATAGCGCGATTGGTAATCAAACATCAATAACATTCTTGAACAACTCCATTCGGCTTGCGCTAAAAAAGTTTATTCCATATTTTGTTTAAAGAATTACGAGGGCAATAGCACAGCCTTTTAGACTGATATACCGAATATGTTTCCGCAAATGCAGTCGCAATAAGAGATGCTAAATGGAGTGAGCGACAGCGTTTAATCACTTCTCGTTGGATGTGCTTCACCAAGAAAGTAAATAAAACGTGCTACGAATTGCCGTATAAACAAATACCTTTGATAGCGTTTATCATAATGACAGGGGGCTTATTGACGACGTCAAGTAGCAGGCAGACAGCAGCTACAACGAGAAACAAACAGGCTCTGAGACCACAGCTCGCGATCAGCGCTCGCGCTTCGCACCAAGAGATGGTCCCACTAGTGAATGCCTTGCTCCTTCACTGCTAGAATACCCCGGAGATGAAGAAGAGCAATCCTGGAGACTCAAGGTGACAAGAAAACAGGAGGGTCTTAACAGGGCTTGAAGCCGTCTGGACCGTCTGAAGCCCAATGCGACGCTTGTCCGACGACGGCTTGGCCGGCTCAATCACATAGGTGACAGGAGAGGGGCACTTGGTGACGCGGTAAGGGCCGCTATCCTTCGGTGCAAACTTGGGAGTCAGGCCAGGAGAGTGAAAACGCAGTCGAAGTCACACGAGGCGGGGGAAGTGTCCTGGACCACATAACGGTCATGGCGATCTTTTTGGAGGGCTTGATTGTCTTCGGTGAATGAGCGTGCGAGATGACGACACTCTTCAGCATATTCGGTCATTTCGGAAACTGGGCTAAGTTCTAAGGCATCTGGATTGTACAGCAGTGTTGTGTCAAGTGTGCTGCATGGCTCGCGGCCATACAAAAGAAAGAATGGGGAAACGCCTCTTGTGCATTGTGTCGCAGTATTATATGCGTACTTCACGAAAGGAAGGGTGATATCCCAATTGGAGTGGTCAGAATTGATATACATAGTAAGCATGTCTCCCAGTGCGCGGTTGAAACATTCCGTTAGGCCGCTCGTCTGATGGTGCTAGGCCGTTGATGTGCGGTGCACTGTACGGCATGAGTGACGAAGCTGTTGTAGAACTTCAGACAAAAACACGTGAACTCTGTCCCTCAGTAGCTCCCGTGGTGCACCATGGCGAAGAACGAACCGATGCAAGATGGAGGTGACAACGTCACGAGCACCAGCCGAAGGTAGCGGTTCTGTTCCTGTGTAGCTTGTCAGATGGTCGGCAGCTACAATCGCCCATCGATTACCAGCAACAGAGCACGGAAGTGAGCCCTATAGGTCAATCCCAACATGCTCAAATGGGCGTGCAGGACATGGTAAAGGCTGCAGTTGACCGGGTGAATGAGGAAATGTCTTCTGTTTTTGACACAATGAACATTAGCGAATGTATTTTCACGCATATGTGTACATACCGCGCCTGTAATAACGTTCGCGGAGCCGCTCGTATGTTTTTAGCGCACCAGCGTGTGCATGTTGCGGTTCAGCGTGAAAATATGCGCAGAGAACACACTGCATAAGGCTGGGTATGACAAGCAGCCATTGACGACCTGCCTCTTGGTATTTGCGACGGTATAGCAGAGCATCCAGTAATGCGAAATACGTTGCTTGGAGACGAAGAGCCCGCGGGTATCCGGAAGTTGATGAGTCGGAGGGCATATTCAAGAAAGAGAGAGATAATCCAGGGGTCCTTTCGCTCTTCAGATGGCATGTCGGTGACGTTAACAGCAGTGAGGGGAAAGTAAAAGTTGAGCTTTTCTTTTCATCGGATTTCACGTGTGATCGTGAGAGAGCATCTGCGTCAGAATGCTGTCGCCCCGATCGTTAGTCGACGCGAATGTCGAATTCGTTTAGGCGAATCGCCCAACGTCCAAGCCGACCAGAAGGACCTTTCAGCGACGCCCACCAACATAGTGCGTGATGGTCAGTCACCACGTCGAATGTTCGGCTGTAAAAATAGGGGCGAAACTTATTTAACGCCCACACAATCGCGTGGCACTCCTTTTCGGTTACAAGGTAGTTGGCTTCCGCCTTAGTGAGGACGCGGCTGGCACAGGTGACCACATATTCCGCAATACCAGGTTTGCGTTGCGCGAGTACTACACCAAGGCCAACGTCACTGGCGTCCGTGTGTACCACGGTTGGCGCAGTTGGGTCGCAATGGTGCAGGGCGGGCGGCGAAGTAGTGGGCGCACTGTAGTGAAGAATTCGTCACAGGCTTTTTCTCAAAATCGAACGATCCGCAGGGCCAGGAAGGAGCTTGGTGAGCGGGGCGATGATGGAAGCAACGTTCCGGACAAAGCGATTAAAACACGAGCACACGCCGGCAATGCTCCGTAGTTCTTTAATGTAGTCGGCTTTGGAAATTCACCAACAGCGCGAAGTTTGTCAGGGTCAGGAAGGATGCCGTCTTTTGAAACGACATCACTAAGCATAGTCAGGTACCTAGCCCCGAAGTGACATTTCTTCAGGTTAAGCTGAAGGCTTGTATTGGTAATGCACTGGAGAATCTTGCGCAGACGAGTGAGGTGCGAGGTGAAATCGGGTGAAGAAACGACAACGTTGTCATAATAGCCCAAGCATATCCTCCAATAATGAGCGCATGATGGACCGCGTAAATGCTGTCCATCATTCGTTCGAACCTTGTGGGCGCATTACAAAGTCCGAATGGCAATTCTGTAAATTCGCAGACGCCATCTGATGCGACAAACGCTCTTTTCGGGCAATAAGACTCGGCCATAGGGACCTGCCAGTAACCCGAGCGGAGGTCTAGCGAAGACTAGAATTCGGCACCTTGGAGACATTCGAGGGCTTCGTCTATGCGGGGAAGAGGGTATACGTCTTTCCTCGCAATGTTGTTTAGGCGCCTGTAGACTACACAGAATCGGGTGGAACCATATTTCTTTTTGATGAGTACAACCGTGGAAGACCAACGACTACAAGAAGGCCTGATGACTCCGCGCTGGAGCATGTCGTCAACTTGCTCTGTAATGACGCGACGCTCCGCTGGTGACAAACGATAGGGGCGCTGCCACAAAGTAGTTTTGTTCCCTGTGCCACTTGTGTGAACAACGATGTTTGTTCGGACTAGTACCGCTTGGGGGAGGTCAAACGAACGTCTGAACTGGTGCAGCACGGTAAGAAGCTGTTCTCGTTGAGCCGGAGCGAGATGGCTGTCGATGGAACGGTGAAATGCATCCGAGGACACACTGTCCGAAGCAAGGTGAGGAACCAACGCGTTCTGCTCCAGGTTCAGCTTCGTGTCGAATAAATAAATAGGCAGGATAACGCCTTCATCGATAGGGTGAATATGGCCGAGCATCTTGTTGCGGCACAAATTCAGAGTGCACGATTTGGGATTGGAAAAAAATATTCCGGTGGTGTCTCGACGAAGCGCCAGAACGGCGAATGGCAGCGACGTGTGGTGGCGGCTACCGAAAGTATCAGATGGCGTGAACAGAACGGTAACGTCAGAAAGTGAAGCGCAGTAAGCAGGAACAAATACGGCGCTTAGGGAGGGAGGTCAATGTCCGTCTCGACGACAAGGTTGGTCACAGTAGATAAGGTCACATCGACAGAACGCGCGTCAAGAAACGCTGATAGTTCCACTTCGGCCCGAGCGCAGTCGACAACGACGTCATGGCGTGATAAGGAATCCCATCCTAGAATCATATCGCTGGAACATGCAGCCAGCACGAGAAATTCAATGGTGTACAACACGTCTCGAATTACCACTTTGGATGTACATGCCGCAACGGACTCAATTTTTCGTGCGCCCGCAATGCTGAGGGAAACCACGCAAGAAACCTTCGTTACTTTACGAATAGAATGGCAGAGACTTTGGCTGATCACGCATATCGCGGCAGCAATATTGATGAGCGCAAGGGCTCGTACACCTTCGACAATTACATCAATCAGATTGGCGGGGGACAGGCGAGGACTTACAAGAATGAACGATGACGCAGCTCGTGCCTCCGAAGCTGCGGCAGTCAGTTTTCCGTCTCAGTGGGGGTGGGTCGCCGACGCATAGGTCGCAGAGAACGACAACGTGGTGAAGGGGAAGCAGAGCGTCGGGAAGCGAAGGTTTGGGTATCGGGAGCAGTTTGCGCGTCGCGTTCGTGAACTTCAGGTGGCGTGTGAGGCGCGCGGTATGGCGGCCAAAACGAGTGACCAGGATATGTGGTGCCTCTAGGTTCACCTCGAAGAGCCGACGACATTTGCGTGCAGCGTGACCTGGAATTCCGCAAGCGTATCAGATGGGCCAGTTGTCAGCAGTGCGCCAGGAATTTCCGTAGTGCTGTGGTGTAGCAGAAAATGACATGGTGGACGGTCGCACAGGTTATGGGGGCGATACTGGCAAACGGTGCAATGACCTTGCCGCGGCAGCTGCATAAGTCAGTGGTCCGGTGACAGGTGTCGGTGGAGAGGCGGAAAGCAACGACGACGCCAATGCCTCGGAGCCCTGCTCTTGAATAGCCTTTCTGATGGTCGGCGTTTGGCAGTTTCTGGGCACTTCGGTGGTCGGCAAAAACGACAGGCACGAGAGCTGTCGAGCCACTTCTTCGTGTACATATTCCTTTATATTCGCCAACAAGGTGTTGTCACCACCGATAGTCAGGGCTGCAAGGGAGTCGTGTGCTCTCATCGACCTCCGAACTGAGACGTGTTGTTACGAACTTCTTCAAAGCTCTGGTACAAGGTCACAAGCTCGGACACGGTACGTGGGTCCTTCGCCAGCAACATTGAAAAGCATCATCGTCTATGCCTTTCAAGATATGTCTGATCGTGTCTTGTTCAGTCATCTCAGGGTTCAGGCGCTTGCATAGATCGATGATATCTTCGATGTAGCTGGTGGAGGTTTCGCCCTCATTTTTCGAGCGTCCGCGTAGGCGCTGTTCGGCGCGGAGGTTGTGTACTGTGGGTCGACCAAACACAGCTGCCAAGACGGTCTTGAAAGCGGCCCACATGGAAAATTTCGAATTGTGCATGGGGAGCCACAGGCTGGCGACATATTCGAGATCGAATGGGACACACTCCAATTTCGAGGGGTCGTCCCACTTATTGGCGGCGCTCACCTTTTAAAATAAGAGCAGCAAATCTTCCACATCTTGGTCATCGGTGCCGCTGAAGAATGGCGAATCGCGTTGGCGCAGGTTGGTAGGCACGATGACCAGTGGAGACTGGGCCGTACCTCGTTGGGCGGTGCCTTGCTCGGTGGTCTGATCAGGCATTGTCGGCACAGTGGGCAGGTTCTGGATTTAACTACCCCGGACGTCCACCACTTTGAAAGGTGGTTTATTGACAACGTCTGGTATCAGGCAGACAGCACGTACAGCGAGAAACAAACAGGCTCTGCGACCACAGCTCGTGATCAGCGCTCGCGCTTCGCACCAAAAGATGGTCCCAGTGGTGAATGCCTTGCCCTTCACAGCTACAAAACAATTAATTGTTCATTCACCCGTAAAAGTGACAATATTTTTGCTCTGTCGGGGAGTTTATACAGCACACTGTTTAGGCTTGCTTTAAACTACGCCCGGCCTCCGCGAAAACTTGGTCGCGTGTATGACGCAATAATTGGGCAAGCCCCACTATCGACTACAGCTGATGCTACCGCAAACCAAGAGAGTGGAGGGAGAGATCGTAGATAAAGAGGGTGACAAATATTGGTGGGAAATGAGGCTGGTGTGTGGCGTGGAATAGAGTAAAACCTAGTAAAACGAGGAGTGGTGAAGCAAGGAGCCGGGAAGGAGTAAGAAGCAAGGAAGCGAAGCAGGATTAGAACCCGGGTACTCACCGTTCGGAGGCAGGCGTCGTAAACAATCGATTATCCAGGCATACTTGCAGAACGAGCATTTTATTGGAACCATCTGATTGCGTTGCTATCGGTGACAGAACGAGAAAAGGAGGCACAAAGAGATGGGCATAGAGAAAGAAAAGAGATACGGAGAAAGTGCAAGAAATTCAGACCGAGCATCAATTTGTTTTCTCGGGCTTAAGTGGCCATCTTTATGCTTATGTGGTTGTATCATGGCTTACATGGATATCTCTACGCTGGCTCTGGCTAGTATGCTAAGGAAAGCCGCCCAGCTGAGCTGTTCGATCTGACTTAGCTCCATCAATGTGAAGCTGCCCAATTTTTTATACAAGAGGTCAGAATGCTTGCGTAATGTACCACGTACCCATGTTCGCACTAAATGAATATGTGTGAATGTCGGAACTCGCTCAATGAGGAGGCAGTCTCCAGGCAGATTTTAAGGGCTCACGTATGGGCCTCCCAAAACGCATACGCAAGCACATACAATTTAAGGGTAGGTCATTTTAGCGCGCCAGTGAACGCTAGGTATGCTCGAAAAACTGAGTCGATAACACAAAGTGTATTCTGAGTTAAAACAGTACAACACAATTCCGACTGGTTTAAGCAACAATGGGAAAGCAATCAATCAATCGCGCCCGTATACAAGTACAGGTGAATATTCGAGAAAACTAAGTCTTTTCGTATTCACTGACTTGACTAGTCGCTCTACGTAGACAGTAGCGCTGACAAGTCGTTCCCTTCGGCCATCGGCGATCACATCTCTCGGTGGCACTGTAGTCAAAACTCTCCTTCAGCACTCCAACGGCGTCATCTCGGAGCACTTCTACCAACACAGACTGATAGCGCTACGTCGTAACACAACACCACATAACACTTCCACAAACTCTATAGAAGAGAAACAGCACCTTTGAAAATGCAACGGAAATAAGGGTAGCGGTGGCGCTTTCAACGAAAGTGCACGACCGAGAAATGATGCTGCGAAACCTATCACCATCATTAGGCTGGGCCAATATGGCTACTGCTTTACCGGTGGGTGCGGGTAGGTCAGGGAGCACATTCGCTAGTTTTGGGCATTTATTTGTGCTCCCCCGAGGTCGGAAGGTGCAACCGGCAGCCTAACAGTACTAAATTGTTTTCTGTTATTGTCGCCAGGTGACAGGAAGCTGAGAACTGGCAGAAAACACACAAATCACGTCAGCTTACATTCTTTACTGGTAATCGTGACGTAGCAGCTTACACGTAATCAAGCAGCGCTGTCAGTCATAGAGTTTACCAATGCATACAAGGAACAGAAATAACCACTGGCTTAATAAAATTACTTGCTCGAATTGAGCAATTTTATCTCTCTTGGCTCGTTCAGCACACCTCTTATAGTACGCAGAACGTAGCCTTAGGCAACAATATTAATGATGGGCGATCTTCGCCCAGCACTTGCGCACAGTGTTGCCCCTCGTCTTTCTAAATTCACGTGCGGTTTTCACAATTTGAGCTTGAATAAACAGCTTGATGTAGGCGTGTAGGCCTGTACTACATTTATCTTGTACATCAAGATACGGTGAATTACTATGCTTGCCACTCACTATGATGTAGTATACCTCTACGTTGCCCTATGTTGCCCTAGCCGCCTACACCCAGCCATAATGACCATATAGTTGAACGCTTCCACGAAGACGTGAAATCAGCAATGAACAAGGTAACGAAAGAGCGTACAGTGCTGTTGGGGGACTTTAATGCCAATGTATGCAAGAGATGGTATTTTAGTGGAGTTCGCTTAACGCAAATATTCACGAATCTTTATTACCTTCTACCGAAAACGGGTGAGCCCTAAGCGGACGTGGAGGAGCCCTATTGGCGAAACTAAGAATGAAATAGACTTCATACTGTGCGCAAACCCTGGCATCGTACAGGACTTGGACGTGGTTGGGAAGATACGATACAGTGACCATAGATTGATGGGGTCTCGACTACGCCTTGCCTTTAGGAAGGAATGGCAGAAACTGATATGCAAGAACGCAAGTATCGAGCTAGCCATGAGAGGGACAGTACGAGGGTAGCGCTGAGAGGGGCATTCAGGGTTTCGCTTCAGAACAGATACTCGGCTCTATCCGAGGAAAATTACTCTAGCGTTGACGCAATAAATATTAATATCACGAGCATCGCTACGGAGTGTGCAGTGGAAGTCGGAGGTAGAGTCATGAGATAGGAGACTAAAAAGCGCTCCCAGGAGACAAAATCCTCATTGAGAAACGTGAAACATGAAAGCCTCAAAAACGACACAAAAAATAGAACTTGTAAAGCTTTCCAGGTTAATCACTAGGCGTAAAGTAGCCGACATACGATGATATAACATGGAGAGAATTGAACATGCTCAAAAGAACGCGCGCAGCCTCAGAGCAGTGTATAGACAACTGGGCACAGGCAAAAACCAGGTGTATGTACTAAGCAACAAGGAACGCAAAGTCACTAACAATATGGATAGAAAAGTTAATGTGGCTGAGGAGTTTTTCAGAGATCTGTGCAGCAGCCGGGACAACCAGGGCAATAACGTCGGAAGTAGTAGTAGGCCAGAGAAAGTGAGATCCCCGCAGTAACAATACAGGAAATAAAGAAAGCCTTAGAAGGAATGCGATGAGGCAAAGCCGCTTGTGAGGATCAGGTAACCTCAGATCGGTTGAAAGACGGTAAAGAGAATGTGTTAGAAAAACTGGCCACTCTGTATACGAAATGCATCTTAACGGCGAGATTATCGAAATCTTGGAAGAATGCTAATATTGTCACGGGGTCGTGACGTTGACGAATAACTCATTTGGTGTGTCCAAGATGAAACACTTTAGCAATGGCAACACTTCCCCTCGATGTCCGCACCCTCAAGAATTATGCAGAGCAGACCTTCACCACCTCATTTTGATTTGTTCAGCTTTCACGCGGGGAAGAACATACATCTCACACTTGCCACGCGATGACATAAGAACTATAGGATATGTACTACAGTCGAATGATGAAGCACAACAAGCACCTGCTAACTATACTACTATATATGGCCACTTTCGAGTGGTGTATAGGAGCTCAACCATCTCGCGCAAAAGCGACTTTATTGAACCTCTAGCAAAAACTGATGTTAGTTTGTGCTTATGCTGTTCACCCAACAATCCCTGCCCCACCTATTCCCAACTTGCGGCTGAGAGCCTTGCTGTTCTGCGAAATAAAGGTTCAATTCATTCATTCATTTGGCCGAACGTGTGGCCGGGAAACGGAAAGTCACTTCAAGCAAGGCACGTAGTATACTGAGCGGCGAACAGAGCGTCGGCCGTCGATAATCTGATACGCAGCAGGGCGCGTCGCATTTATGCATGCGGCATCGAATATTCGAGCGTCATCGCTGGTGGCCGCGTTGGCATTGACCACCTCATAAAATACATCATTCCAATGCTTGTTACAGAAAACGGAAGAGCGAAAACGGGCCTTGACAAATAAAGTACAATGATAAAGGAAAACAAGTACAGTCCTAAGGTTCACTGACGCGTATAAAATGGCTTCAGGCGCACAAAACCAAAAAGCAGGTGCCTGAAAAGCAAGTGTCTTGGTGCCTGAAAATATCTCTATCCCGGAGGACATCACCCGCGTTCTTGACAAAGCTTGACAAAGGGCCAAAATGCAGTCATGAGCCTGTAATACCAGCCCATGAAGTTCTAGCCTTGAATAGGCGAGTATCGAAGAAAGCCACTAGTGAAGACCAAGAACGTTGGCTTTTGGAGGGAGTGGATGCTCTAGGTCGGACGACCAACAATGTTGGGTTTGGGAAGGCCAGAGATGCAACAAGATCGGTTGTGCCTTTCTTCCAAGAAAATGACTTTCGACGGAAGGGCGTTTTGTGGTGTTCAAAGGAGGTGTGTTTAACGACAAGGCGCAACAAGCAATAGCAAAGTTTTTTGTACCTGTGAAAGCAAAGGCCACAAGAGTTCAGAAAGAAGCTTTAGCGCTGTGCAAGAAACTTAACATTTCGGACTTAGTGAAGCCATTAAGTGAATGCAAAGAAAATTCATTGGTTTTTTTTTTTTTCACCGCAAAATCGCACAAGGAAGAAATTCCTTTCCGTGCCATCGTGAGCGAAAGAGGTACGTGGCAGCAGTAAGTAAGCCGGTTTCTTTTAAAACACCTAAAATGCTTGAATGTTGATGGTCCTCTCATCACTAAATGATCTAAAGATGTGATCAGTTACTTCCAAGGAAACGCATCCATCGCCCACGGCTTTTCTCTAGACGTCACAGATTTGTTCTACTCTGTGCCTCAGCAAGAAATGTTCGCCTCTGTTAGGGATTGTATTGACCGCAATGGGGTAGTAGATTTACAGAATTTAGTGGGCATGTCTGTTGACAAGTTTATGGTTTTATTAGAATTCTACTTAAAGTCTAACTATTTCTTTTAACGAATACCTCTATGTTCAGCGCCAGGGAATATGTATAGGCTCATGTGTCGCTCCGGTGTTGTGTGGCATTTTCTTGGCGTCTGTTGGCCGTGACCTTCTGAGTACGTTTGACGATAGGTTCTTCCTAAGGCTTTTAGGTATGTTGACGATTATTTAATCATTTTAAAGACTAACCATGCTTTTACATTTGACGAGTGCCTTAGTGAAGTTTCAGCCGCCTTTCGGCTGCATGGGAAGGGAATGCTCTTTACACATGAATCCCCTTCCTTTTAACACTCTCCAGTTTTTAGATCTGTTATTAACCCTTGAAAAAAAACACGTTTGTTGGCAGTACAGCCCACGCGCACAGAAAGAGATGCTCACGTACGATTCTGCCCACTCGGGGTTAGTAAAGAGAGCTATCGCTGCCAACTGCCTTGACTCCGCCATTATAAAGTCGGGTCCTCACGCCATGCAGGTTTGTTTTGAGAACCAATTGACAAGGCTATATGCAGCCGGCTTCCCGAGCTCGGTCGTAGTGGCCGTTTCGAAAACCCTTCTTCAGAAGGTGAAGGGCATAAAAAGGAAAACGCCTAGCCTAGTCCAAAAAGGAGACAAGCCCGCAGGGGTCGCGTACGTCCACCAACTTTCCCACAACCTCAAGAAGGTTGCCGATAGATACGGTGTGCCTGTAGTCTTCTCTGCTCCACGCAAATTAGCCGGACTGTGTCCGCGAATTAGCCGCGTTGACAGAACGTTCGGTTGCCAGAAGAAGAACATCAGACCTTATGTGAAATGCACTGCGGGCGTTCTATATGTGACCGCTGCCGTGTAGAAAGACGTACGTGGGCCAAACCGGGCGATGCGTCAACGACGGAGCATGGGAGCATGAATTATCCTTAAAGAATAAAGAAAACACGCTCTTACCTGCGCATTGCCTAGCTTGCAATTTTGAGCCTCTGCTTCGAAAGATCCAGATAATAGGTAGGAGGAGTGACACATTAGCGCGAGAGTTATTGGAGGCGTTCCACATTAACGAGAGAGGCACGAGTTGTATCACTGATACGTCTGTTTGTCTGTTCCAAAACGAGATCCAACTATTTGATATGAAAGTGTGATTTTTTTCCCTTACTGACGCACGCGTGCGCACATGGTTATTTGTTGTTGGCTTCACTTTTCGAATAAACAGTTGTAATATAGCACTCGACATTTCTGCTTTCTCCTACTCTTTTCCCGTGCTTTCTTTTATAGTTTGCGCTAAAATGTACCCCACAGACTTTGGGAAGCTTGGCGTCGGGTTTCGTTACCGGGTTCCTTTCGTATATCAAATTCTATGGCGTCAGCTGCGTCGTTTCTTGCAAGGCCGTGTTGTGTGCGAAGGTCACGTACGGAGGGTTGTCCTCAAACGTCTTGTGCTCGACGTCGACGTACATGGCCAACATGTCGGCGATGGTCTTGTTAGACAATCGGTGAGGCCATTAGTGCGTGGGTGGTAGGCAGTGGCCCGGCGGTGGCTTGCGTAGCTGTATCTCAATATGGCGTTGTTAGCTCCGCAGTAAAGGCCATACCTCTGCCGGTGATGAGAACCTGTGGGGCGTCATGACGCAGGACGATATCTTCAACGAAGAACTTCGCTACTTCGGCGGCACTCTCTCTTGGTAAGGCCCTCGTTACGGCGTCGCGGTTGAGGTACTCAGTATCTACGATAATCCATTTATTTCAGCATGTCGACATAGGGAACGGCCCCGGTTTGTCCATACCGATTGGTTGGAGGCGGTTCGATCGGCTAAAGAAAGCCTGCTGGTTTTGTTGGCGGTGTCTTGCGTCGCTGACAGTCTCGATATGTCCTTACGTGGCGAGCGACATCGGCCGCAAGGTGCGGTCAGTATTACTTTTCCTGTATTCTTGCAAGCGTGCGGGGAAGACCGACATGTCTAGCCGTCGGGTCGTCGTGTAGGGCCTGGAGGAACTCCGGTCTCAATGCTTAAGGCGCCACGAGCAGGTAGTTGGCTCGAATGGGCGAGGAGTTCTTCCTTTGGAGAACGTCGTCTCGCAAAAAAAAGGATATCAATTCTCGCTGGAACACCTTCGGAACAACCGCGGTCCTGCCCTCGAGGTGTGGAATACCCTGATTGCCGGGTCTGCTCGCTGTTATTCGGCGAAGTCTCGGCAGTTACGGTTCCAAGGAAGCAAGCATGATCGTGGTCGTCCTGCCGGGGTGGGTCGACGGGGACTCAAGACAGGCAGTCGGCGTCGGAGTGTTTTCTTCCGGACTTGTAAGCGACGGGAATGCGAATTCTTAAAATATTAGGCTCCACCATGCGACGCGACCTGAAGGGTCCTTCAAGTTAGCTAGCCAACCCAAGGCGTGGTGGTCGCTCACAAGTTTCAAGGGCCTGCCGTGGAGGTAGGGGCGAAACTTGAATGTAGCTCAGATTAGAGCACGGCACGGGCTCGGGCCTACCCGAAAACCTGGGCCCGGCCGGGTAAAACAGTTTTTACGGCTGGCCCGGGCCGGGCTCGATTTTGAAGCTGCAGACTTAGGGCTAGGCCCGGGCTTGAAGTGGTGGGCTTGGGTCGGGCCGGGCTTGCATTGACTTTGCTCAGTTGGTACAGGGACACTAAAGTGATACAGTGAATCGGTTAAGACTGATTTAGTTAAATGTACTCTGAGATCTCGAATGTAATTAGCTTCGCTATCATAAGGAGAAATCAAGAGCAACGTTACATTTTTAAGTTTTGCACCAAAGTATCCGCGCGGGACGTCACAAATATCAAACTTTATTGTATTGTGGGGTCATTGGGTCAACGAAACTTCTTGATACTTGGTATGGTAAGTCTGTGGTGCTTTGAAAGTTAAATGAAAGAACTACGTAGATCCCAGTACATGCCGTCAGAATCTATGATGTCACGGTGTTGCACGTTTTTCAAGGTGGTGTCCGCACCCTCATTATCTTTTTGCGCGCTTTCTCGCTTACCAAGACGCGCGTCGTAGCGAGCGTGGTGATTATAAAATTTTAAGACTAATTTTCTGATAATAGAAGAATTGTTTTTTTTTTCTCTTTAGTGTCCCTTTAAGTGTGTTCCTCATACGTTTTGGGTACATTTACCTTTCACATTTTATCTCGATAAAACAATTTTTATGTGGGGAAGCAATCTGGAGAATATTTATGAGCGACAAGTTCTGATGTTCATTCGCTTCTTGCGGGTGGGGCAACTTGATTTTTTTTAATGGGCGAGCTAAAAGTAAATAGACCAGGCGCCTAATAGTTAACGTCTCACTATTCCGTGTTTTATTAGCATTCGTTACTGCTTTATATCTGAAATGTTATTCTGTAATCGCAGTAGTACATGTAACGTTCTCAATTTATACCTATAAGTTAGCATCGCAAGTGCGATCACGGAGCTCCAAGGCGGGGAAACGTCCTTGAAAATCCCAGCCCTCGACTAAAACGAAAAGATTGCGCGGAGTCTCGTTGCATAAAGTTCCTACAAAGACATTCTTTTTCCGTGGCTCTGTCTAGGCACCCAGAGGTCATGTGACGCTGCTCCGCGATCTTGGCAGGCGTTAACGTTTTACTGCAACTGGCGCCGTTGATGGCGTTGGAAGTCATGACACCGGCGCAGCCGGCGCAGTGACTGAGAATATGTACGACCTAAGGCGAGCGTTTTATCTAAACCAGGAGGGGGAGCGGAGAGGGGGAGTGGACAGGGAGAAGGTGGAGTTGACAGGGGACAGGGGGAGTGGAAAGGCGGAGAGGTGGAGCGGAGAGGGGGTGTGGGGAGAGGAGGTGTTTGGAGAGGGTTTGCTCATGCGCAGTGGGGGGATCACGCCGCACACCACCACCACTGGATTGAACTCCGCCATAACATGCATCGCATCTTAAAATGGCACAGTCATGTGTGGGCCGCAGGTCGCTAGCGAGAGGTCCGCGGGCCGCGTGTTCGAGACCCCTGCTCTATATAGTGCGAGAACTACATAACACTGCCACAACAGCGTTCGAATGGGCAGGAATAGCATAAGTTCAACAAGTATGTTTATGCATGTTATTGTAGATTAGCTTCACGAAATATCTAGCTTGAAATAAGAATCACGCATTCCATGCCGGGTGATCTCCCCTTACCTCGAATCATATGCACCCAATGAGTAAGCGTCGAGAAGCCTGTTCGCACCTTTTACAGCGAAAGCTGTTATGAGATCATTTCAACGGCCCTTTTTGGCGCCGTAGTTGTCCGCCGCCGCCACCGCCGCCGGTGTCCGTAACCAGTATCGCTCGAAATAAGAAAAAAAAACGAAATAAGAAAAAAATTCCAGGATGGAACGAGGTTCGAACATGGGCCCTCTGCGTGGGAGCGCAGTATTCAACCTCTGAGCCATGCCGGTGCTTGAAACTGCTTTGCAAAAAGGTCCTATACAGGCTTCATGTCGGGAAGGAACCACATTAGCATATGCAATATAGCGTGGTAGAAGAGTAAAATAAGCACCAAGCGTCGCACAACGCGGATTCTGTAAACAGGCGTCACACAATGCGAATTGCGCAACGAGTAGGTTGTTGAACGCTTCCAACCCATTACAATGGGCTCTGCCACAATTCTTCGTCGTCCGCAGGCAAAGCATCAACAAAGTGCGCATAATGCCTTACATTCGTTTAGCAGGTACCACGGCTCTCCGTAGAATGACGAAAAATGGCACAGTGCCTGCTGCTCTACATCTAAAAAATTGCAATGATTTATAGCGTAGTGGGTTCCTCGCAAGTGCACTTGTATTGGTTGCCATGGAAGCCCATAAGCGTATGATCCATTTCCTCGGGGTCTCAGTAAAGTTCTTCGCCCCCCCGCCGTCTCTCTCCCACGTCAACGTATGTTATGCAGCATGACGGGAGAGAGAAAGAGCGACCGGGTGTCACCCAATGCAAATTACAGACCTGGTGGGCCGTTTAAAGCTTCCAACCCATTACAAAGGACTCAGTCATAATTCTTCATCATCATCAGTCGTCCCGTCAACAAAGTGCACATAATGCCTACAGACGTGTAGCTGGTGCCTCGTTTCTCTGCAGAATGACGAATAATGGCTTAGTAGGTGCTTCTCAACTTCACAAAAATTGTGATTTATGGCGTAGTGGATACCTTTCTAGTGTACTTGTATTGTAGCCCCAAGAGAGCTTACAACGGGCTCAAGAAATGCCGCTCTTCCAGCTTTCGCGGTGTCTGTGCTGCGGTTTCAGCGCAGGCCTGACGTTTTTTTTTACCAAACTGGAATGAATCCCGAAAATCGATCGTAATCACTTAGTTCACCTACTGCTAGTCATACCAGTGTAGTCTTACCAGCGTAGGGTACCTTCTACCGGTACAACATCGTTAGGAAGGCATACACCATTACAATATGAGAAAAGAGAGCCCTTTGCAAGCCACGCATAACAAACACTGCTGAAAGCTGTAAGGAGAAGCCCTCAGAGGCATTTAGAGATTTTATTCAAGAGTGGCGAAACGTTCGAGAACGAGATAAATCAAGCGATCACCTGGACAGCTATTTTCATGCTGCGTAGGTCCAAAAAGACACCCTAAAGTGCTCAGTGGTAGAATTTAGAAAAATCTGATGTGCGCCCTGCGGCTAGCGCAAGCAGTACACGAAACCTTAGCGCGGCAGGACATGTGATGAAACGGCGCATGGTGTGCTTATAGCGGAATCTCTTTTATAATTTGCTTTTTAGTACAAAAACATGGGAAAAATAAACTAAACTGCGCCACAAGAACGTACAGACTATGTAATAGTCGTGTGTCATATGAAAAGAATTGAAAAGAATGCTGTGCAAGTAGTTAGTTTTTTTTCCATTCTGCTTTTCTTAATTTACATAATGGAAAAATAGATGACGGCACACAATGAAGGCGCAGGCTACTCCTTAACCCTTGAGCGTAGATTGAGCATACAACATAGAAAAGCATAAAAACAGCAATACATGTAAAATAAGCACACGAGCACACATAATAAAAAACACCTTCACGTACAAATATCAAACAACGCCATCGTAACGTAACAGGAACTAATGGCCTTACACCGCAGATTATTCAGCATGAAAACAACTTATGGGACCGTGGCCAACCAAGCTTTTGGGACACAGCGGTATTGCTGGCAATGATTAAGAAGCTTATGTTCATATTACATTAAGTCAACTAATATATGAATGTCCTACATAATATATGTATCATTACACGATACATATTATAGTATGTGCTGAGGTCTATTATGTGTCGACTGTTATGTTGCCCACATGGGCTGATGTATCGCCATAATGCTGACCAGTGGCGTTATCATAGATAATATTACTGCCTTTTGGACATTTCCATTCGGCTACTGGTGCGCGCGGTTCTTTATAATTTTATTAGGTTAGCGTATATAGCACATATTTAATAAATTTGCCATTTTTCCTTTACTTCTCTTGATGTGACAAAGTGCTACTATGATGAAAACAGGTGCTACATATCCAGAAATATGCATGGTTGGCTTTGTAGTTACAGCACGCTTTACAGGGACACTAAATGGAAAAAAGATTTTTGTCGTATAAGTACATTACTCTTTCACAACTCCAAAATCACCACGGCTTACGCGAGAAGAGGCATGGGAACTGAGAAAACGCGCAAAGAAAAATTACAGCTGGTGACGCCGCCTTGAAATTCCCGCATCAAACGCACCATAGCTTTGACGGCCTCTGCTAGGTCCTACGTAGTTCCTGATTGGCAAAGGTGAAGTGCATTGTCTTCCAAGGGCGCCATAGTCTTCACATACGAAACTCTAAATTTCAAAATGATACATTGACATTGATTTTCTTATTTATTAATACATATGTGTTGGTGAAATTAACGAGATCAGATTTCTCAGAGTACAATTGATCAGTCTAAGCCGATTATTTGTTTCACTTTGGTGTCTTTTAGAATTTCAATAGAGAGCGCAATAAAAACAAAGGGAAGACAGCGTTCTGTTCTCTGTCCCCTCTGTTTTTATTGCGCTCCTTATCGAAACCGGCCTCGTGCTGCTAATAACCATTATTCCTTCAATATATGCAACAAAACGCTCTTGACGATAAGGATTGTGATTAGCAGAAAAATTGGTGCAGTATACCACTCCCGAACAAAAAACGTTCACCGTATTCAATATGTCCGCTCAACTATTTCCACAATGAGCCCTTTTGAAAAAGAAATAAAAAGTACAGGGTCATTCCACGCCAAACGTCCCAAACATTGCGCTCGACCCTCTCAAATTGTATTGTAAAAAATGTGGACGATCATATCAGTGCACTAATTGCCCTCGGAAAGTATTTTTTTGGAAAAAATACTTTTCTCGCCTCTTACAGTGATTTGATTTTTGCCGTAGTGGGTGAAACATAGGTTGTGCAAAAATACTATAAACAATACAATACTTTACGGAACGCCTTAAATATCAGCTGTTTACTTGAAAAGGAATGGCACATTGACGACCACTACTTTGTCTCACCATGCGCTTTGTGATGAAGCAATGCTGCAATTCTGCGCCAATTCTGATTATTTTTTAAAAATTCTACGAATATTACAGAATAGATAGGACTATATCACGTGGCTGGATAGTAGACAGTAAGCGTGACAAAAAGTATTGAAGTCGATGACTGTGTAGTTTCGAAGTGGAAGAGGCGCAAACATTGAAAAATGTGTGAAATGCCCCACGTTCAGGCACATGTAGAGAGGTGATGCTGTCCAAGTAAAAATGCACGCTTAGTTTCGTTGGGAAGAGCAAACAAGGAGATTTATTTGTGAAAGTTTAATTGGGGTGCTTTTTTGTTTTAGGCGAGAAACAAAAATTTATGTTGAGCGTTCGGGGGCGTGCCTGGGCGCGGGCCCGTAAGTCCGCTTCACTGCGCCGCCACTCTTCCTTGGGGCAACGGAAGTATGCAGCGCCCACGCGGGTGGCAAGATCGTGTGCTGCTTTGAGTTTTCACGTTGCTGAAAACTTGCAAACAGTGTATATGGCTGGCAGAATGTTTCGGCAGGGCACTAAAGGCTACCGGTTAGTAGTCGCAGCAGAGCACGATTTCACTGCCACGTCACTGCATGCACACGTACGACAGGCGCACAGCTTGGGTTGTGTTTTCGATCTCTGCGGAGGTTGCAGTTCTTGAAATACCTGTGTCGCTGAGTAGGTGGTGAGCCCGGCATTAAGAGTGGTCAGAGATGATGGCACGAAATGGTGAAACGTGCGCGTACCTTTGAGGGAGATTGTAGACTCAAACCTTGCTGAGAGCTCAACTTTCTTACACGCTACATGCGATGACTTCATCTTAGTAATCGCCTTGCGATTACTAAGCGAAGGCGATAGACATTTAAAAGGACGAAGCCGCCTTAGAGGCGGCTTCGTCCTTTTTATACTTATCGCTTTCGGGTTCCGTTGTACAGCCTCTCCGTCTATAATATGACACGATAGCAGTATACTCACCGTTCGCAATGTTTATCTTACGTGCTGCCAGGGGATGCGGCCGAAAGACGAACCTTCGAGGGCCGCGTGCTCGCTCGGTGACGCGATCACCGGAGCAAAGTTCACCTCTGCCGAAGATCCGAGCGTAAGAATGCGTAGCACCATTCGGCTCCAAGGCAGGATTGGCGCGAGTCACGTTCAAGCGATCTACCCATAAAAAAGAATTATAAGTGTATTCCCGGTGCCTGTTAGCCACTTTTATTATATAATAATATATTTTAAACGGACCATCTCTCGTTTTACCTGACACTTCGTCGGTGGCACTGCGGAAAGCCGAAGAATGCGTGTCGAAACGAGAAAACTCACAGCAGCACACGATCGTGCCACCAGCGTGGGCGCTGCATACTTCCGTTGCCCCAAGGAACAGTGGCGGCGCAGTGCAGCGGACTTACGGGCCCGCGCCCCGGCACGCCGCGAACGCTCAACATAAGTTTTTATTTCTCGCCTAAAACAAAAAAAAAAACTCCAATTAAACTTTCACAAATAAATCTCCTTTGTTTAGTCTTCCCAACGAGACCAAGCGTGTATTTTTACTTGGACCGCATCCCCACTCTACATGTGCCTGAACGTGGGGCATTTCACATATTTTTTAATGTTTGCGCCCCTTCCACTTCGAAACTACTCGGTCATCGACTTCAATACTTCTTTGACCCGCTTACTGCCAACTATCTAGCCATGTCATATAGTCTTATTTTGTCTGTAATATTCGTAGAATTAAAAAAAAAAACAAAATCGGCGCAGAATTGCAGCATTGCTTCACCACAAAGCCCAACGTGAGACAAAGTAGTAGTCGCCAATGGGCGATAATAAGATAGTGGCATTCCTTTTCAAGTAAACAGCAGATATTTAAGGCGTTCCGTAAAGTATTGTATTTTTCAGAGTATTTTTTCGCAAACGATGTTTCACCCACTACGGCAAAATTCAAATCACTGTAACAGACAAGAAAATTTTTTTCCAAAAAATACTTTCCGAGGGCAAATAGTGCACTGATATGAACGTCCACAATTTTTTACAATACCATTGGAGAGTGTCAAGCGCAATGTTTGGGACGTTTGGCGTGGAATTAACCTATAATTGTTAGCGAGGCATGCGCCAGTAAAGCGTACATATGCGCCACTTAAAACGCCTTGCTGTAGATTCGGGCAATACCACCTATAGGTTACAGGCTCGGGCCCCTGTCGGGCCCGATCTGTGGTCGGGTCGGGCCCTGTTGGCGAAATGTTTTCTTGGGTTCGGGCCGGTTCCGGGTCTCGGCTTGAATAGCCAGGCCGGGCTTCAGCGGGTAAACTTGAACGAGTGCCGGGATCCGGGCCGGGCGCGAGCCAAGAATCACAGCCCGTGCATTGCTCTAGCCCACAGGATGGCTAGGCACTTTTTTTCTGTTGCGGAATAGTTGGTTTCTGCCATTGATAGCGACCAGCTAGCATATTGGTGACAGTTTCCTGCTCATCAGGCTTCTGCACAAGACGGCGCCGAGTCCTACGCTGCTTGCGTCGGTGTGAATTTGCTTATCGTTGTATTCGCCAATATGCTCTAGTACCGGATGCATCTGAACGCGTCGTTTCAGTTCTTGAAATAATTCGATTTGCGCTGTTTCCCACTTGAATGACACATTGGTCCTCGTGAGGTGAGTCTGCGGCTCAGCGATCCGTAAAAATTCCTTGACGAGGCGTCTGTAATAGGCGCACAAGCCAAGGAATCGACGTACGGACTTCTTCCCATTGGGTGGCGGGAAGGCAGCGATGGCAGCTGTTTTCCGCGGATGTGGGCAGACGCCATCCTTGCTGAACACGTGACCCAAAAACAAGATCTCCTCGTAGGCGAAGCGGCCCTTTTACGGCTTCTAGGTGAGTACACAGGTCTTCATTGCTTGAAGTTCAGCTTCAAGGCGCCGGAGGTGCTTTTCGAAGTTTGAGGCAAGCACAACGACGTGGTCCCAGTACACGAGGCACGTCTGCCATTTCATGCCAGCCAGCACTGCATCCATAACAAGTTGGAATGCCACAGGTGCCGAGCAAAGACCAAAAAGCATGACCTTGAATTCGAACAGGCCATCGCGTCTAATAAAGGCCGTCCGTTCTCGGTCTCTCTCGTCGACTTCGATTTGCCAGTAGCCGGCCTTGAGGTCTATCGAAGAAAAGTACTTCGCGTTGTGGAGTCGATATAGGGTATCATTTATTCATGGTATAGGGTACACGTCCTTCATCGTGACTTTCTTCAGGTGACGATATTTGACGCAGAAATGTAGGGTTCCATTGTAGCGGCAGCAGCATCGGCGTCGCAAAGAAGAGGACGGAGACGCTCGCTCTTGCACGAGGCAGGTGCCGCTGCCACGGGCCTGCGCGCGCTTGCGTTCGAAAGAAGAGAGATTGAAATACTTCTGATCAAGGCGGTCGTGTCGGGCTCGCTCTCTCTCTGGTAAGGCCGAGACTTCGCCGGTCTGTGAGGTCGCTCATCGCCACAGTTTGGTGACCCGGACGTGATCGTGGCCATAAGATTCCGTGGCAGAAGCGACCATGGAACAGACTGACGGTACAAGTTCTGGAGACCAGAACCTTCCCGAGCGACGCGGTGAGCCTTCCTGCTCAGCCATCGCTGTCCGCCTTCCTCAGTACTGGGACCAGCATCCTTCGGCGTGGTTTCTTCAGGTGGAATCACAATTTCAAGTTGCTGGTATCCGCTCCCAAGCTACGAAGTTCCACTACGCTGTTGCGGCACTCTCGCACACCGCCATTGACGAAGTAGCGGATCTGTTGAGCGACCCGCTGTCTGCGAACGCCTACGACGATCTCAAGACGACCCTGCTACAACGCACGGCAGTTTCACAGCGTTCTCGCATACAGCAGCTTCTGCCCGCTGAAGAACTCGGCGACCGACGCCCCAGCCAACTTCTTCGCCGAATGAAGCAGCTGCTCGGAGACAACGCGAGATCCGTCGACGATGCGCTGTTACGCGAGCTGTTTTTACGACTGCCGGCTAACGTGCAGATGGTTCTGGCAACAGCTTCTACCATGGACCTCACCGGACTTGCCGCGTTGGCCGACAAGGTGATGGAAGTAGCCACGCCAGCCATGACAGCCGCGACACCGTCGACTGGTGAGAGTACCACCACGCTGCGAACTCTGCTGTCTTTTTCGACAGCCCAGTCGCCGCTCGACGCCCTGTGCGAGCGCCTCGAACGCATCGTCTCTGCAGCAGAACAACGCCGCGCGTCACCTCACCGTTCACGCCACCGAAGTTCCAGCAAGCCGGGATGCACACCCACTAGCCGTGACGCGTCACCAACGCCTGGCATCTGCTACTACCATCGCCGTTTTGGAAACGACGCTCGTCACTGCCGCCGTCCGTGTGCGTGGCAGGGAAACAGGCCGGCCGACCTCTGACGGCGACCAGCGGTCCGGCCCAGCACACAAGTCGCCTCTTCTACCTCACGGACAGAGCCACAGGACAACGTTTCCTAGTCGACACTGGTGCAGACGTAAGCATTATTCCTGCTCAACGCTCCCACCGAAAAACGACACCTGTGTCGTTTTTGCAAGCCGTCAACGGTACCAGGATTCCAGTCTACGCATCACGCTCCGTCATGCTCAATCTTGGCCTCCAACGAGCGTTTCGCTGGATTTTCCTGGTTGCAGATGTCCGACGCGCCCTCATCGGAGCTGATTTCCTGCACCACTATGGACTCCTTGTCAACGTGAAACACCGTCGTCTTATCGACTCCGTTACCCACCTGACCGTTACCGGCGCCCTTGCAACAACCACATCGCCGATCGCGCCCATATCTTATATGCTAGAAGAACCTTTCGCCGAGCTCCTTCGTGACTTTTCCACTTTGACGCGCTAGCAGGACTGGACGCAACCGGTCCAACACGACGTTTGTCATCACATCGTCACCTCCGGCCCTCCGGTTTATTTCCGACCTCGGCGTTTGTCCCCTGAGAAACTCAAGGTTGCCCGCGCGGAGTTCGAGCACATGCTCGCACTCGGGATCATCCGACCTTCTTCTAGCAACTGGACATCTCCGCTTCATATGGTGCCGAAGAAGTCTGGGGATTGGCGTCCATGTGGCGATTACCGGGCGCTCAACAACATCACAGTTCCTGATCGCAACCCGCTTCCGAATATCCAGGACTTCACGGTAGCACTGCACGGTGCGACGATCTTTTCTAAGATCGATCTTGTTCGCGCCTATCATCAACTGCCAGTCGCCGAAGAAGATATCCCGAAGACCGCCATCACCACACCTTTCGGTCTTTTTGAATTCCTCCGCATGCCCTTCGGCCTACGGAACGCTGGCCAATCGTTCCAGCGTTTCATCGACTCCGTCACCCGAGGCTTGCCATTCGTATTTGCCTACATCGACGATCTCCTTGTCGCAAGTCCTTCCGCTGAAGAACATGTTCAACACCTGCGGTTGTTATTCTCCCGCCTCGCCAGCCGCGGAATCGTCATCAACGTCGCCAAAAGTGAATTTGGTCGACAGGAACTCGAGTTCCTTGGACACGTAGTCGACGCGAGCGGCATTCGACCACTGCCGTCCAAGATTCGCGTCGTCGAAGATTTTCCACAACCGACAACGATGACCAAACTTCGACAATTTCTCGGGTTCGTCCATTTCTATCGACGGTGTATACCCGATTGTGCACGACTGGTCGCCCCTCTAGACGGTCTTCTCAACTTCAAAAGCAACCAAACGCTTCGGTGGACTGAAGAGGCCGCCCACGCGTTCACAAGAGTCAAGAGTGCCCTCGCCAGTGCAACACTCCTGAAACATCCGAAACCAGATGCACCGACTGCTATCATGACAGACGCCTCGAACAACGCTGTCGGCGCGGTTTTGCAACAATTCATCAATGGAACATGGCATCCACTTGCTTTCTTTTCAAAGAAGCTGAAGCCTGCACAGAGCCGCTACAGCGTTTTCGGCCGCGAGCTACTCGCGTGTACTTGGCTGTTCGACACTTCCGGCACTTCCTAGGAGGTCGTCAGTTTAGCGTCCTGACCAACCATAAGCACCTTGTGCACGCGATGAACCGATCTGCGTCCTACTACTCGCCTCGCGAGAGTCGACATCTCTCCTACATCTCGGAGTTTACCACAACGTTCCGTCATGTCAAAGGCACCGACAACATTCCTGCCGATGTACTGAGCCGCGTCGATGCAGTTTCCACAGCAACTGCACAGCCTTCCATCATCGACATCGGCCTACTCGCTACTCACCAGCGTGACGACACCCTCCGAAAGTCGTCAACGTCCCTGAAGCTGGAGGACGTCGTTTTGACTTGAGATGGTACATCGGTAGTGTGGGATAGTTCTACCGGCACACCCCGACCTTTCATCCCGGAACCGCTTCGCAGACGCCTGTTCGATGCTGTACAGAGTCTGTCGCATCCCGGAATTCGCACTACACAGAAGCTCATTTCCAGTCGCTACGTTTGGCCTCAGCTAAACGCCCAAGTTCGCGACTGGGTGCGCTGTTGTTTGCCGTGTCAACGCTCCAAGGTCCAGCGCCATCTCATCCCTCCTGCGAAGTCCTTCCTTCCACCGGACGCGCGTTTTGACACCGTACACTTGGACCTGGTCGGCCCTCTCCCACCTTCCAAGGGCTTCCAATGGCTACACCCATTGCCGACATTTCAGCGCCCACAGTTGCAGCAGCCTTCGTGTCGACATGGATTGCGAGGTTCGGCTGCCCATCTGTTACGTTGTGGTTTTTGGTTTTGCACAACGTGCAGGTTCTTTCTTTATTTGGAATGTCCGAGACGCCACCTCAAGACACTCCCCAAAAGGACGAGACCGCTAGCAAACCACATTTAATTACAACACTAACACCAGAACACACGACACTAACAAAGACAGAAGAGTACCCTACAGGAATTACAGACTCTCCGACAGAGGCCAAGTCACTAAGAACGAATAAACTACGTGCTTAGTTCCTAATCCCTTAGTCTGTAGCCTTCAGCTTGTCGCGGAGAGTAGAGAAGACGCGGTGCCGGTCTCACCAAGGTTAGCGATGACGATGCCTTGGAGCGAAGTATGGAGCTGATGCCGCTGCCGTCGCCGTCGAAGCAGAGCCGCTCGATGGCCCGCTGTATCGGCAGCCTCGTTGTTGAGGAGACGATGACGACCCGTCGGCTCCGAGAAGGGTTCCGGCCGGACAGCCTCGTTCGAGCTCGAGCCCGAAGCCCGACTGCTCAAACCTGTCCACGGGCACAGGAACGTCTGACCAGGAGCAGCACACGAGCGACGCCCTGCCAAGCACAGCAGCAGGTAGCCATGGTTACCCTCAGGTCACCGGTCGAAAGGGTTAGGGGTCTTGGCTCGGGTCCGAAACCCGACGGCCGAAACGCGTGACCCGTCTTCCTGGCTGCCTCCCAGCTACTGCTTCTTCCTCTTCTCTCTCCTCTCTCTCCGCGTGCTTCCGAACGATCGCTGTGGCTCTTTCTCATTGGCATTTCACTTCTTTATTCTTTTGGCTCTTCTAGGCCCGTGCAAGTTCCTTTTTCGTTGTCTTCGATTTGGTTCCACGGCGCGCACTTCAAACTCCGCGCAATTCACCAGGCACGCACTTTGAACTCCGCGCACTTCACCACAAAGGCCCCACTTTCATTTAAGTTTTTTTTCCAAGAAAAAAAACTGCCGTTAAGTGCGCGTTTTACACCACAGCACAAATGCATCACATATATATGTCCCCCGCACAGTTCACTACGTTGTCCACATGTCCACATTTACGAAACACTAAATGCACCAAAAGGAAAAATGAAAATATGAAACCCCTTACGAACACAAAACTAAAGTCTATTCTGAAGTTATACCTCGCATGTCAACCTGCTCAAGGAGTCTGCGCCAGCATTACCTGACCCTTTTATATGCTGGATGACAAACGAGTATTCTTGCTTCCTACCACATACCGTACTAACGACACACTCATTCACCATATTATTTCCACTCAAGATAAATGTCAATTCAAAATCAACACTTTTCTAAACAATTATAAAGCTACACGAAATACTCAAATTAAAACACCACATACAAATACACAACAAGCAGAATATGTACAGGAAATATAAATCCGTTGCCAATAGTCAAAATCCCGAAAAGACACCGGTTATTCACTTAGACGCTTAAGTGATTGCGTCCCAGACGAGACGAATGGCATTGGCCTTCGATCTGCCGCAAAACACCGTAGACTTTTGGCAGCGTTTGCGCCCAGACATCTGTCTGTAAATCCCGATGACAGTCTGACACCCTGCCGTCCCGATGGCCCAAACCCAGCAAGCGTTGCAATCCAAGTGGACGCGTTTCTTCCACGCACTCGGAGCGAGGAGCGTTCGAACCACTGTTTTAGGCACGTCGACATCTAGTCTGAACCGCCCCGCAGGCTGAGGTCTTGAACTCTCTAAGCAACTGCCTTCTGCCACCCAGGATGTCCCAAATGAAGCCTCGATTTCTGTATTGCTCAAAGAGCCCTGCTCTAGGACTCTACTACCACCCTCAACGTCAACATCCAATTTGGTGGTAGTTTCTTCGCTCTTTTTCACATTTCCAGTTAGGTCACCACATAAGGCCATGTCATCATATATTGATAACATTAGTTGACACCCTATTCGGTCAGCTTTGACCTGTGCATCTGCACTCTCGTCTAGCTCTCTCGGATAAGTTCTGTTATCATTAACCAGACAAGTTGGCCTCGCTTTCTCAACATGTTCGTGATTCCCCTGCAACACGACCAGCTCTGAAACAGTTGCGGCCACCTCTTGCAGCCGACTTAGATAATTTATTGCTTCCACATTAGAGTTCGTTCCACGGCATTCGCCGTAATTATCCGGAAGAAGCTTTTGTGTTCCTTCAATGGAACTACTCTGAGACAGCCTTGCCTCCTCAAGGCCTGTGCTTTGCCTCCCAGAGGTTGTCAAGCACAACTCATCCTTCATTGAACTTTTTTCTGGGCTCCTAAAGTTATACACTGCTTCGTCGAGCTCTACCTGAATATTCCTAGCTGCCTGGATACCCACTTCTTTGCCATCCTCTAGGTGAGCCCTTGACCCTAAAGAAAAGTTATGGCGAGGTTCCAGAACAACTGCACCGAAAGACCGTAACTCGCGCCTACAGACATCGTTTTGTGAGCAAACATGAAACTCCTCTTCCCTGGAGCTCACCAGCGACACATCGTGTCTCCCTGTTCTTAGCTGTGACCTCGAAGTCTCTGCGACCTTTAGCTTTTGCAGAAGCGTTTTCTGCTCCAATTCTTCACGTTCTAACTGCTCGATCAGAGCTCTCCTTTGTTCTTCACGTTCTGCGGCCCTCTCCTCACGTGCTCGAGCTTCTCGTTCCTCAATCCATGCTTTCAGTTCCGCGCCTTCCAAACCTATGCGTAACGCCAAGGCGGTAAACTCTGCCGTACTCATCTTTCAAAATAGCTTTGACTCACGATGTTTACAAACGGCCTCGTCCTGTCGCTGCGGACGCCAGTGTTACGTTGTGGTTTTTGGTTTTGCACAACGTGCAGGTTCTTTCTTTATTTGGAATGTCCGAGACGCCACCTCAAGACACTCCCCAAAAGGACGAGACCGCTAGCAAACCACATTTAATTACAACACTAACACCAGAACACACGACACTAACAAAGACAGAAGAGTACCCTACAGGAATTACAGACTCTCCGACAGAGGCCAAGTCACTAAGAACGAATAAACTACGTGCTTAGTTCCTAATCCCTTAGTCTGTAGCCTTCAGCTTGTCGCGGAGAGTAGAGAAGACGCGGTGCCGGTCTCACCAAGGTTAGCGATGACGATGCCTTGGAGCGAAGTATGGAGCTGATGCCGCTGCCGTCGCCGTCGAAGCAGAGCCGCTCGATGGCCCGCTGTATCGGCAGCCTCGTTGTTGAGGAGACGATGACGACCCGTCGGCTCCGAGAAGGGTTCCGGCCGGACAGCCTCGTTCGAGCTCGAGCCCGAAGCCCGACTGCTCAAACCTGTCCACGGGCACAGGAACGTCTGACCAGGAGCAGCACACGAGCGACGCCCTGCCAAGCACAGCAGCAGGTAGCCATGGTTACCCTCAGGTCACCGGTCGAAAGGGTTAGGGGTCTTGGCTCGGGTCCGAAACCCGACGGCCGAAACGCGTGACCCGTCTTCCTGGCTGCCTCCCAGCTACTGCTTCTTCCTCTTCTCTCTCCTCTCTCTCCGCGTGCTTCCGAACGATCGCTGTGGCTCTTTCTCATTGGCATTTCACTTCTTTATTCTTTTGGCTCTTCTAGGCCCGTGCAAGTTCCTTTTTCGTTGTCTTCGATTTGGTTCCACGGCGCGCACTTCAAACTCCGCGCAATTCACCAGGCACGCACTTTGAACTCCGCGCACTTCACCACACCATCTACCATAGTCACCGATCGTGGTCGGCAGTTTGATTCGGCGCTCTTCAATGAACTCCTCAAGCTTCTCGGATCGACACGCCTCCGCACGACATCTTACCACCCACAAACAAATGGGCTGGTCGAACGTCTCCACAGGCATCTAAAGTCCTCCCTCATGGCACAAGGATCACCAGAGAAGTGGGTCGTACAACTGCCACTCGTTTTGCTTGGCATTAGAACTGCCATCAAAAGCGATCTGGGCTGTTCATGCGCCGAATTTGTCTACGGCAGTTCGCTACGCCTGCCATGCGACTTCTTCGAAGCCCCCGCCAAAACACCTGTGCAATTAGCCGGAGACTACGTTTCCGACCTGCAAAACATCTTCCAGCAGTTACGCCCCGTGCCTACACGCCCGCAAAAATCGAGAGCTCCTTACGTGTCTCCGAAGCTCACCTCTGCTACACACGTTTTTTTGCGCAACTGTGCTGTGCGGAAGCCTTTGCAGCCGCACAACTCCCGGCCGTATCGAGTTCTGGAGCGTCGTCCGTCGACATTCGTCGTCAACGTCAACGGCCGAGCCGACACAATCGCTCTCGAACGTATCAAGCCTGCCTATTTCGAAGCAACGTTGCCATCGGCCCCACCATCGCGCGACGCAACGCTACTGCGTCCCGGATCGCTGCCTTCTCATGCGACACCCAAGACTTCCCGTGTCACCTGGAGTTATGATCGCTCGTCGGACTTTCCTCCTCTCTAGGGGGGGAGCCCTCTGTAGCGGCAGCAGCATCGGCGTCGCAAAGAAGAGGACGGAGACGCTCGCTCTTGCACGAGGCAGGTGCCGCTGCCACGGGCCTGCGCGCGCTTGCGTTCGAAAGAAGAGAGATTAAAATACTTTTGATCAAGGCGGTCGTGTCGGGCTCGCTCTCTCTCTGGTAAGGCCGAGACTTCGCCGGTCTGTGAGGTCGCTCATCGCCACACCATCCTAGTGTGCCTCGCGCAACAAAACGCGCATCAAGGCACCCTACACCATCATTCTTGCTTACTAACATCACAGGTGACGCCCACGGACTCGAACAACTGGATGACGTCGTCGCGTAGCATTTCGTTGACCTGTTCCTTTACGTTGTAGCGTTCTCGCGTCGACACTCGGTTCGGGCTTTGAAGGATTGGTCGGGAGCTTTTGTTATAATGCGATGTTTCGCGAATGGGGCCTGTCGAATTCTTGACGATTACGAGAAGCAGTCCTTGAATTGCAGGAGCAGGGCATCAAGCTGGTCTTGCATGTGCTTCGAAATCTGGTTGGCGACGTCGATCCGTTGAACCAGGTTCGGTAGCATAGAAGAGAGCGAATGTGTTGCTGGCGTCCATGGATTCTTCGATGTAGGCGACCCCCGTGGCAATGATCAGGGGCCTGTATTCGTGGCGGAAGTTTGTCAGCACTTCATTTGCTTTGCGATCACGTTGCTCGGAGATGCCTTTCGGAGATGCCTCTTGCGACGCAAATCCGACGGTTCAGAAGCAGGTGCTTTTTGCGCTCGATGACGCCTTCGAGGTCTGCAGGTTTTTCGGGGCCGACGGAAATGGTTACGCTGGTAAAGGCTCTGATACACTCCAGCGTAACGTCGGCGAGCGAGCGCGCGCGTCACGGCGACGTTACGTCAGCAAAAAAACAGCCCTCTATAGTCCGGCGTCGGCTGACCGCCGCCGCGGCCGACGGCTGCTGGCGCGCTCGAGCGTCGCTCGGCGCCGAATAGATCCTGCCGCATTTCACGCCGGTCGCGCCGGACTCGCATGTATAGGAACCTGCTTCGCGGGCTGTTTCGTCGGTTCCAGACATGTTGCGCTGGCGTTCTTCGCTTTACTGCGCATGCGCTCTTCTAGATGCGATCGCACCGCCACCCTGGATGGCATTGGAGCCGGCTCGACTGTAGCGGAGACAGACTTGCGCCTGGCGTAGCGTCGCCGGCTCGGCGTGACGAAACGCAACGTCCTCCCGGGCACTCGCGTCGGACGTCGGAGTATAACAGAGCCTTAAGAGGCGGATTTGTGACGTGCTCGTCTATCACATTCACTGCATTGTTCCGAGGCATCGTGTGGGGTGAAAGCGGTTTTTCTTAGGCTAGTGTTATTTACTCAGACGTCAGAACGACGACGGCGCCGTGGTGATTTAGGAAGTGTATCCCATGAACCACATCCCTGGAGCAATGTTGTACGATTACAAAGCTCGCAGAATACGTCCGGTTATTGATGGTGACTCTTCCAGTGCATACTCCAGCCGGCGTAATTAGATGGCCTCTAGCGGTCCGGATTTCGGGGCCTTGCCACGATGTCCTAACTTTCATCACCTTTGTGGCGAACGGCCCACTGACGACGGAAAAGTCGGCTCCTGTGTAAACGAGAGCGGTGACACCTCGATTGTGTAACAGTACGTCGAGGTCGCTAATCCGTGGTCTTGTGTTGAGGTCAAGTCGCGGCGTCGTGTCACGGCTAGGTCGGCTTGTCCCGGTGCTTCTAAGTCGCGCCGGCAGGTGTTCTTCGGGCACCAAGTTTCGCTGTCAGGGCTCCGTTCGGCTTTTGGCATGATTTAGTGGCGGCGTCACTGACTGCAGCTGATGATATTCGTTATTTCGTTGACAGCAACCGTGCCTCCATCGGTTGCTGCCCATAATTTTCCGGCGGGCAAGGTCACCGGCCCCGGGTTGGGCTAGTGTATGGTCGGCATTGGCGAAATACGTAGCGCCCTGGTGACGGCGATCCGGAAGGTGCTCGGTGGGTCCAATGCAATGTCTGAGTTAGTCGGAGATGTCGCGTGGTCGTTCACCCTCCTGTGGGTGCGGCGCGTCGATCGCGAACCCATGCAGTCTCATCTTTCCGTACGGGCAGAGGCGGTAGGTGTGGCCATCTTCTCCGCATGATAGCAGAGTGGGTGGTGGTCGGGGGCCCGCCAAACATCGGTCCTCCTCGGGGTGTAGCGTTGGCCGACGGGCGGGCGGTATGGCGACGGTACTACCGCTGTGCGGCATCTTGACGTGGGCGTTAAGGGGGGTGCTTCGTCGGGCTGGAGCAGAACAGCTCAAGGCTTGCGACTGCGGCGGTGCAAGCTGAGGAACACCCAGTCACTCTTGAACTTTCTCCCTCACAACGTCAGCGATCGAAGTCACTCCAGGCTGTGGAAAAGGTGCAAGCTTTCGCAGTTCTTCTCACACGATTGATCGGATCAATTCGCGCAAATTGTCGGAGCCGAGGGTGTGAACACCTGCGCTGTCTTGGATTGAGTGGTGATTGTACTGCCCGGTGAGCATTTACAGAGTCTTCTCGATCGTCGTTGCCTCCGACAGAAATTCCTGGACGGTCTTGGGTAGGTTCCACATCAGCCCAGCGAACAGCTCCTGCTTGACTCCTCTCATGAGAAGGCGAACTTTCTTCTCTTTGGACATGGTAGGGTCTGCGTGGCGAAACAGCCTGGTCAGCTCTTCCGTGAAGAGCGCCACGTTTTCATTGCGCATCTGCACGCCGGTGTCGAGCAGAGCCTCAGCCCACCCTTTGCGGATGACGCTCGTAATTGTGGCGAGTAACCTGGTGCCAGAAATGTCCCACGCTCTCAGGCTTCGCTCTTGGTTCTCGAACCAGCTCCGAGCGGCGTCTACAAAAGCAAAAAAAAGTCACAGTTTCGCCTGAAGGGCAAATCAATGTATATGGTAGCAAGAAATTGGAATGTCACAGGAAAAGAAATTATTTATTTATTTATTTATTAATACTGTAAATCCTCATAGGGGGTCATAACAGAGAGGGCAATAGAATTACATACATAAAAAATGCACTAGGTACATAAGTTGCGTAATATTTGGAACTTCACAATGAAAGCAGGTATTATTTCCTTAAATAACAATTCAGAATTCAAAAGAAGAATTTAAAATTCACCGTCATTTTTCAAAATATTTACAATGAACATGAGGACGCTTACATCATTTGGCATTGGAAAAAAATTAAATTGACCAATCTCGTAAATGTGCTTCTACAGCATTTTCGAAGTCGGTGACATCATTTAAAACAACAATAGTGTTTGGTAGCTTCTTCCACATTTCTACATCAGGGAAAAAAGAATATCGAAATGTGTCAGTATTTGTTTGGTGTGGTTTTATGACGCAGTCTTGGTTAGCTGGGGGTACCTTTTTCGTGTGGCATGTAAATATTTGAGCTTATCAATGTGAATTGGATTGGGAATTATTTGGAAAAATACCTGCAGCCTATAGTTTTTAATCCGTAGTTCAAGAGGATCTAAGTTGCATCTCTGTAATATCAGCGTGACCGATTCCTTCCTTCGTTACGTTGAAAAAATAAAACGCGCCGCCAGTCTCTCCATTCTTCCCAGCTTGTTCTTAAGGGTCACTTGATGGGAACTCCAAAGAACGGCTGAATATTCTAGTATCGTACTAATGAAGGTGGTGTATGTAATATGCTTTAGGTCACGCGATGCATGTTCTAGTTTATTCTTCAATATGTATAACTTTTGATAGGCCGTCGTGCAGACGTAATCTATAAGATCATCACGAAAATGTTCGCGTAATTGTTAACGCGAGATACTTGAACTGGTGCGCATTCACCAACAAGTGTCCACCAATGCTGTTCGAAAAGGAATGGATAGTTTTCCTTTTGCTGATGTGTGTAAATGTAGGTTTAGAATCATTTATTGATATTTTATATTTCTTACATCAATTATCTAAATTTTTCAAACAATTCTGAACTTTGAGTTGGTCGTCTAGCTTGGTATTTGTGGCATAGATTAGGCAGTCGTCTGCGAAGAGATTAACCTGGACACCCTCTTCTGCAGCCACGCTACTAATGTCATTAATACAGAGGAGAAGCAATAGTCGCCCCAATACTGAGCCTTGGGGCACTCCTGAGAGCACTGCTAAAGGATGTCATCCAGTTTTACTACCTGCGTACAGTTTGTTAAATATGCTTCAATTCACTTTATTACGAGTTCATTTATTCCTGCATTACGTAATTTGAAGATTATTTGGACAAGGGGCACTTTCGCGAACGCCTTCGCAAAATCCACACAAACAACATCAGCCTGTTGTCTTATATCTACAGCAGCCGCAAAATCATGAATTGTTTCTACTAACTGTGTCACGGTTGATAACCCGGTCCAGAAGCCATGTTGATAAGGGTGCAGCAAAGTGTTCTGATCTAGAAACCTCAGAACGTTTTACTAATATATGTTCGAACATTCTGCAAGTAACTGAAGTATGTGACAATGGACGGTAATTTGTTACCTGTTTTTGGCTGCCTCCTTTAAATGCAGGAATGACGCATTCGGTGCGCCAATCTTGTGGCAGTGAGTGCGTTGTATAAGTTTTTTAAAGATGATAGTAAGATAATGCGAAATGCATTCTGCATATCGCTTGAGGAATACCGTTGGTATATCGTCGGGCCACTCCATTTTTTCGTATCTAATGTTAGTAGTTGTTGAAATACGCCTTGCCTAACTATTTCAAGTGTTTCTATTAGAACAGTAGGGGGAGTTCTTAAGGATTCTTCCGTACTCGCTGTAGTTTCTGGTGGGTTAAATACAGACTGTAAAAAGTTGTTAAAATGATTTGCTATCTCATCCTTTTTCTTTATAATGTCACTACCAACATGGATTTCATCAGCTATTTTTATGCTGTCGCTAGAATACCGCCAAAATTTCTGAGGTGAAGACCTAGGGAAATCACTGAGGTTTTTTTTTTAAATGTTTGTTTAGATGTAGCCAAAGTATGCCTGAGTTCAGTTTTTAGATTTCTCAGACCCACTGGCAACATGCGCCTTTTACGCAGTCTCCTAATTTTCTTTTTCACATGTATTATGTCTCGGGTGATCCAAGGACTTCTCTCTTTCTTTTTTTTAACCCGTGATGGAACATATTTGTCTATGCAATAAATTATTACACATTTGAACACCTTCTACTGATTTTAAACTAGACATGTTCTCCAATTTATCAAATTGTATCTCAAAATAATCATGAATCGAAGTATCGTCAGCCCTAGCACAGTCCTTAACTGTTAATGCTACATAGCTATTCACATGTCTCAATGCTCGAACAGGCAGGTCAAGAGAGATCATCCCGGGATGCGATATACCATCTTCCACCATTGTAATTATTTAATTTATTTGATAGGAACACCAAGTCTAGTAACGACCTTGACGTCGCCGTAATTCTGGTATCTTCAAGCTTCAAATTGTAGGTAAACATAATTGGGCAAAAATGGGCATCAGATCCGTTTGACTCAGTTGATAAAACGCGCTCACTTCGCTGCGCTGTATCAGTACCACGTTTGCCCGAGTGGAAAAATGTGCTTGCCTCTGACGTTATCGCGTGCGTATAAGTCATCGCTTATCCTGAGTTCATCGTGTAGAAGGACAACTTTCGCACCCGGCTCCCTATCTAAGGCAGCACTTTGCCATAACTTCTTTCGTATCTGCAATGTTTGCTTCGCATAGTCGTTGCTTATTCTGATCGAAGTTTCCTTTAATTTTGCGCAGCTTTTCAAGATGGTATAATTTTCCTTGCTGTCGTAAAATTTCAGTATCACGGGCCTTGCTTTTTCAGGGTTTACTTTGCCGATCCGGTGAATTCCTTCCACCGTAGCGACTTCTATACCAAGAACTTCAGAAAAAAATGTCATTCGCAGTGCGTATTTTTAACACTTGCGCAGACTCGTTCGCTCACTCAGTAAGGCCAAACACCAAGAGATTATTTCATTTGCTTCTATTTTAATCATCGATTAACTTGTCATTTTGCTTTCGAACGATGGTTTCGAGTTTATATACTCTATCTTTCACTTCGTCAAACATGAATAGTACGCTTTGTATCTTATGTTTTATAATTTACTTCTGCAATTTCTTTCCTGATATCGTCTACTATGCTATCCAAAGCATATTGTTTTTCCAGAATTTCCTGCAAAATTTCAGCAGTCTTCGGGCCTGGATTTTCCTGAACATCACCAGCCACCATAAGCAACGGTACTGACCAGCAGTCGTTCAAAATAGCGCAAAATCTACGAGAGCACGGCAGCACTAACATGCATCTATTATGACTGCGATGCGTAGAGCTGTAACTAACCTGCTATAGCAGCAATGACGTTTTAAACATCTTGTTCGCCAGCCAAGTGCCGTGCCCTCAAGGGGCCGATGTTCTCGCGTTGTCCCTTTTATAGACTGGTAGCTGGTGACGTCGCCTCCGTGGCAGAATGTCCAGAAAGTGCGCACTCCAACCTTCCATTTCTGCAACGTTGGGCATCGATGACGAAAAAGCAGCTTCCTTCGTCTGCACAGGCATTCCGACGAAAAACAATGGCAGCATCTGCAATAGCAGCAATGGCGATTTAGAAATATTGTTCGGCAGCCAAGTACCGTTCACCAGCCAAGTGCCGTGCCCCTTAATAATAGGATATGTGAGCTTTACCGTCCCAGAACTACGATATCAATAAGGTTGAGAGCTGGGCTAGTTGGTGACTGATCATTATGCCTATAAGGTTAGGTAGCGCACTTTCGACGGGGACAAAAGAAACAGAAAGGACACGACACTCGCTACACTCGCAACTGAATTTATTTCAGGAAAAATACTTCAATATATATGCACCCAAGCACCCCCGAGTGACACAGAAATGAACCAACCCTTAATATTACCTGATTAAAGACAAAATTTTGCACACTCCTGTGAAAGGATAAGTTATGCACATGTGAAGATAAACCGACAGTCAATGTATTCTTATCTAGGACCAAACTATCTGCGGACACTCAAGCGATACAAAAACCAAAAATTAACGAAACACGAGCAGCTTGTACACTATAAAAAACCACGCACAATCTAGGGTTATTGCAAGACGTTCAACAGCGAGTTTTAAGCGAGCAACCGTTTTAAGCGAGTGTACATTTCTTGTTGAACGTCTTGCAATAACCGTTTCGTCCAATCATCGTAGCGCCTTGGTGCCCTGGTGCGCACCGGGGCGATTTGTCGAAGATGGCATTGGTCTTTCTATTTCTTTCTCTCTCTGTCTATTTGTTTTTCTGCCTTTCCATCTTTCATGATAAACAGAAGGGCGCGATAAAACGGTACACAAGGAACAAAGAAGAAGATGGACACACTTTAAGCGCGTCGTCCTATCTTCTACCTTGTGTACCGTTTTATCGCGCCCTTCTGTTTATCATGAACCAACACCAACTCACCCAACTTCTTCCCTTACCCTTTCTATTTTTTTCTGCCTTTATTCTGTATGAGGTGAGTTTGGGACCTCTGATATAGGAGGTATCTGTGTGGTGCTGGTTATTTTTAGGCTGCCTTCATCGCAGGATGCAGTAAAAATTGAGCGATGCTCAAGCTTCTCCTTTACGAGTTGAACGCGATAGCGATATCCGGCCCCATCCTCGTCGTGCTCTGTTTGTCTTCTTAATATTTTCAGTCGCCCAGTCTCACACGCACGCACTCGACATACCTATAGTAAAGGCGAAAGTCTCCGCCCTCTTTAACAGCACTTTTATCACAACGGCGTACACACTAAATGCGTGTGAGAGAATGAGCGCACTAATGTGCATGCCCTTTGTACTGAGTGGCATGCTTTAAACAAGCAGCAATACGCGCGTGATACTTTTTCGAAGTTGCGATGCACCTACTACGTGTTCGTAGGAGAATACGCGAAGTAATGTGTGTGCCTTTTTTAATGAGTGGCTGGCTTTAAGCCACCAACTCGTTATGCTGTTCGTATGGTGTAACGCCATATGGCAATATACGCTTGTACCCCGTTTTACTGTGATATTACATCTCGTACTGGGACACCCGTACACAGGACGCTTATCATTGTGAAGCATGAAAGTTAATTTCAGAGTGGTGCCAAGCAATGGAGTGGCTCTGTTGTACAACACCTGCTTGCCACGCAGACGGCCTGGGTTCGCGTTAAAAGTGCGCGTTTTTTTCCACTTCATCGAAACGTTATTTAGTGCATCGCAGTGAGTCGCATAGTTGAATGATTTCCTACTATTTACTACACATCAACAGACGCTTTCGGATTGGGTCGTTTTTCTTTTCTTCGGCCGCATACATTATTTCTTTATCTGTCTATTTATTATACCTCAAAGGCCCCACAACAGAGGGCATTACAGGAGGGTGTGGGCAAACAATATAGGGTTAATAAAACAAGGATTATATGGCATTTCTAAAGTTATCCTGTTAAAATGATGGATGACACTTGGGGGAAGATCTTTCCAGTCCCTGGCTGCCTGAGCGGAAAAGGAGTGATGGTGGGCTGTGGTGCAAGCAGGATGTAGGCAAACGGCCTTGTGGTGACTTGTGCGAGCTGAATTACCATGGGCTGGTTGAATGGGCGAGTTATAATGAAACGTATGATCCATGATGTGATACAAAGATAGTCTAGATTTCTTACGGCGTAGGTCAAGGTTAGATAGACCTGCTTTTCTTTTAAGGTTAGTAACACTGGTATGATACGAGTAATCTGAGTAGATGAATCTAACTGTGCGGTTTCGAACTAGTTCGACGGACTTAAGTTAATTTGGGGTTGGTCGGAAATGGCGGATGCGTACTCCAGTTTTGGGAGAATGAGTGTTTCAATTGAGTGGCTAGTAATTTGACTGAGGGAGGAGCAAGATGTAATTAAGTTGCGACGAAGGTAACCGAGAACTCTACTAACACTGTTCACTATTTTACTTACGTTCATTACTATCTTGTGTGGGTTTCCATGGCTAAAGAAATGTACCGACACTGCAATAGTATGCAGCTATCGCGTTGCCGATAATGTCATAGTGACTTCCAAGAACACTTCTCTGATTGTCGACAAATGCGATGTAGATGTTCTTTAGCAAGAAAGCAGATGATCTAGATATCTATCTATCTATCTATCTATCTATCTATCTATCTATCTATCTATCTATCTATCTATCTATCTATCTATCTATCTATCTGTCTATCTATCTATCTATCTATCTATCTATCTATCTATCTATCTATCTATCTATCTATTTACGAAATTACGGTTATTTAGGCATGTTGGTAACATGCCTAACCATGTTACCAACATGCTTAGGCATGTTGGTAAACCATCCTAACACCTATAGCACACCGAAGGGAGAGGAACACAAACAACGTGAACGCAGCGCTGTTTTTTTGTGTTCCTGTCCCTCCGGTGCGCTATAGGTGTTAGCATCATTCTATAATTTCCGTGCTCGTCGAATGTAACATACGGGAAAGTGCGTAGATTGTTTCTCTTCAAGTAAGCACTCTGTAACTGCGATACTTACCATTAGCAATTAGTATATGCATGCGGTACCTGCACACGCGACAGTGGACTGCCGACATGAACATAATGCCTATGCGGGTAGTGCGTATATATATATATATATATATATATATATATATATATATATATATATATATATATATATATATATATATATATATATATATATATACCGAATTCTTTGAACGTCCTTCACGCTGGACCCGACGTATTATATGCAAGGAAGGGGCGACGAAACTTTCTTGAGAGCAGATTTACTTATCGTTTTCAGCTGGTGGATCAGCCTTCGTCAGAGTAACGCGAGAACATTTGATACACGGCTTTAAAAGCACTTTTCGAAAACAAGTCAGCGCCATCTGCACTGATTGGAACAGCAATGCGCATCACACATTATCACGTGTTTTAAGAAGAACAGAACAGAATGCGAATATAGAGAGTAAGACATACAGATCGAATATCTCCGATAATTGTAACGTGTACCTTGATTATGCGTAGTTAGATGTACATATGCACAGGTGTAATGACAAGGCATGACAGTATAAGTACAATCTCAGTGTAACGAGGGGGATAAATGAGCCTACAATTCAAGCCATTGCAATAAATAAAAGAAAAAAAGCGAGAAAAAGAGGAAAAAAAACAACAACAAGAGACCAACCTATTAAAACGAAATAAAAGACCAAGAAGGCGCGATACAGGCGATGCAGGCGCTACACTGTGCAACAAGCGCATCTTCGTTCTTAGTCTAGCTCTAGACAAGTTAGTTTCCCTTTGCTTTCGTTGATTCCAGAGGAGAGAGTGTTAAATTTATGAATCAGGTACGCTTCACGAAGCTCACGGTCATGGCTAGTGCGGAATCCAGATTCTAGTATCGTCACTTTGAGGTTGCTAAATGAGTGGCCTGGCATGTTGACATGTTTTGATAGTGGAAGGTTTGGTTGGGATTTGGCAGCGATCTGTGATCGTTGAACCTGACTCTGAACGGTGTTTCCGTCTGCCCTATGTATTGCATGTGGCAGGTGCCACACTCAAGGAGGTACACTACGTTAGATGAATCACAATTGAAACTTCCTCCAAGTGTAAATGTGAATTGGTTTGATGTACTGGTGGCAGTGATTGAAGGTGGTATATGAGGACAAACTTTACACCGTGGTTTGTTGCAGCGGCTGCAACCGGTATGATTAGCTGTGACAATTTTAGACGACGTAAGAATGTCACCTATGTTTTTCGAGCGTCTGTACACGACACGAGGAGGCTCAGGAAAAACGGCTTTTAGCCTGTCGCTTTGGGTAAGGATGTTATAATGTTTACGAAGTATGCCTCCAACATTGGGGATGGACGCCGAATGTGTTAGTACCAAATTAGCAGACTGTGACACGCTGGCCTTTCTGCTACCTTTTAAACTGTCCGTCTGGTCGCGTTCTGCAGCTCGGTGTATCGAATCGTTCTGCAGCTCGGCGTATGGAATGGGATGCCAGTCTTCCAATGGCGCACGTGGCTGCTTTCAAAATGAAGAAATTGATGATTATCAGTTGGCTTTTGAAAGAGTTTAGTATTTAGGCGTCCATGGGAAATGGTGTCCATGGGAAGCTGCAGAACGCGACCAGATGGACAGTTCAAAAGGTAGCAGAAAGGCCAGAGTGTCACAGTCTGCTAATTTGGTACTAACACATTCGGCGTCCATCCCCAAGGTTGGAGGCATACTTCGTAAACATTATAACATCCTTACCCAAAGCGACAGACTAAAAGCCGTTTTTCCTGAGCCTCCTCGTGTCGTGTACAGACGCTCGAAAAACATAGGTGACATTCTTACGTCGTCTAAAATTGTCACAGCTAATCATACCGGTTGCAGCCGCTGCAACAAACCACGGTGTAAAGTTTGTCCTCATATAACACCTTCAATCACTGCCACCAGTACATCAAACCAATTCACATTTACACTTAGAGGAAGTTTCAATTGTGATTCATCTAACGTAGTGTACCTCCTTGAGTGTGGCACCTGCCACATGCAATACATAGGGCAGACGGAAACACCGTTCAGAATCAGGTTCAACAATCACAGATCGCATGCCAAATCCCAACCAAACCTTCCACTATCAAAACATGTCAACATGCCGGGCCACTCATTTAACAACCTCAAAGTGACGATACTAGAATCTGGATTCCGCACTAGCCATGACCGTGAGCTTCGTGAATCGTACCTGATTCATAAATTTAACACTCTCCCCTCTGGAATCAACGAAAGGAAAGGGAAACTAACTTGTCTAGAGCTAGACTAAGAACGAAGATGCGCTTGTTGCACAGTGTAGCGCCTGTATCGCGCCTTCTTGGTCTTTTATTTCGTTTTATTAGGTTGGTCTTTTGTTGTTTTTTTCCTCTTTTTTTCGCTTTTTTTCCTTTATTTATTGCAATGGCTTGAATTGTAGGCTCATTTATCCCCCTCGTTACCCTGAGATTGTACTTATACTGTCATGCCATGTCATTACACCTGTGCATATGTACATCTAACTACGCATAATCACGGTACACGTCACAATTATCGGAGAGATTCGATCTGTATGTCTTACTCTCTGTATTCGCATTCTGTTCTGTTCTTCTTAAAACACGTGATAATGTGTGATGCGCATTGCTGTTCCAATCAGTGCAGATGGCGCTGACTTGTTTTTGAAAAGTGCTTTTAAAGCCATGTATCAAATGTTCTCGCGTTACTCTGACGAAGGCTGGTCCACCAGCTGAAAACGTTAAGTAAATCTGCTTTCAAGAAAGTTTCGTCGCCCCTTCCTTGCATATATATATATATATATATATATATATATATATGTATATATATATATATATATATATGTATATATACATACATATATATATATATATATATATATATATATATATATATATATATATGTATATGTATATATATATATATATTTATGACATATTCCGATATATACATATATTGTTGATATATTACGCTGGTCTCGCAAAATCATTAACACACTGTACAACATCGCGCGTTCACTAGGAGGCAAGTAGGCAGTGGTTCACGCTATGTATCCAAAGTTGCCTCTAAAATGCTTGCTTGTTTGTTTGACTAGAGTGCCTTTTTTAAGTCGTAGAATATGATATAACGCATCTGAGCCGACTTCGGGGAAACTGCAGCCAGTGCGGAATTTCAGAAAACGCATGCTAGAGTGCGATTGCAGGAAGACGTCACTACTATGGGGAAACATCGTGAGAAAGACATCGCGGAACTGATACATGCAGGTATTTTATTTCGCTACAGGAACTACATGTAAATATTATTCGAGTATTGCAGTTCGGATCTAATTCAACTTGCTTAATACCCGAACCTGTCACAGTTGTCAAAGTAGCGCTCGAGTGAAAAATATTATTAAAGCAATAGGCTTTGGCGCTGCAATCACAGAATAGCGCTATACTTTAGGAAGAGATCTGTACTTTTAGAAAAGTGATTGCATGTGTAGAGATTGATGTAGCTGTTCCAGCTGCATTTGTTTCTCTCTGGCTCAGTATACAACACAGAATTCCAATCACTCATGCATAACTTTCTTCTCGATAAACTCCCAGCCTTCCGGATGAATCACAGAGTCATGCTGCGCACGTACAATGGCTAGGCTTGAGAAATATATTGCTGCCGCACATTGATTAGCTGAATATTACATTCACCGCGAAAACGTTTATGCACTGTTCTTAGTCCCAGTCATCCTCACGGTAACGTTCATCAGTCTAGAAAGGCCAATGAAATTTCAACACTAGGTTAGAATACCTCTTTAAGTTCCAGTTGCAAATCATAAAAATCATATTGAGCAAAAGTACAAGAATTACTGAGTAGGATTCACAGCATAGTTTCATCATACTCTAATCTACAGGTTTAGAGACTAAGCTTAAAGGCCACGCTGATTCTACAGCGCACCGTCTCCAGGAGAACGTCGTCTGAAGTAATGACAGTGAGGCGTTGGCTTTCTATGGTGTCATTGCCAATTGTTCTGTTTTCTATACTACGAACGGCTGCTGCTGTAGATGTCAAGGAAAGGATGGACCGGGCTGGTAAGAATACACTGATGATTTGTTTTGCCCTCTCGCGAGAATTGGAATAGCCGGGCATTGCTTGCGCAAATGGCGCAAGACCAAAGGCTGAGGGGAGATGATCGGTTCCTAGCTGGTCCTGGCCTTACGAAGTGATGCCGACATATACCAAGTAATGCCAAGTGATGCCAAGTTTCAGTGACGTCCAGCACAATCGCTTTTCGCCGTTTCGGTTGTACTACGTCGTGGACTACTTCAAAACTTGGAGGCAGCTTGAGCTTCGCTTTCAGGAGTGGAACTCGATATCGTAATCAGACCGTGTTCATATGGCCTTCCCAATAGCTAGCCTGACTTCACTTCTCGGTACAGAACTAAACCCTGCTGCAATAAAAGCCAAAGTGCGGACGACCACCGACCCCTATATTCGTGTATGTGGCGCAACGAAACACCATGAGGCAATGCCATTAAAAAGCGCGCCTGTGGGCCCTTTGCTCAATCTTGCGGATGATAGTCAAACCTATGCCACGCTGAAGAACTTCCGAGACGTGCATACCACCGACAGTCAAAGGTGCATATAATTGCTTGCCAGTAAAATGCTGCATGATGTATGCCTGTTCACCGAGCGACTGAACGCATCGCGCCAGGGAACATGGTATTTGAAGTTCGAGTCCACGGTCCCACTCGAACCGAAGATTCTTTATTATTTCTTTATTCGCACCTACCTCGAATTTTCGCTAAAAGACAACGCTGATTTTTCGCTCACAACCAAAGACGCCTCCAGCGATGCCGACAATAATTCCTGGGAAACCAGCTCCCTAACGCTATTGCGATGAAAGAATCGAGTCCTGAAGTCTCGCTTCGCAGCGCGCCATGATTCCGGAGTGTTTATCGGCAGTGCGAAACTTCTTCGCTCTGGCCATGTCTGTATCTGGCGGAACGCGTGGCGGGCACGCGTCGGCTTTATGCAGAACGACGGAGCACGCGCGCAGTTGACCGTGATGTCACATCTTGAGCGACCAAGCGATTGCGCGCAGTGTCCAGGTGAACGGGATGGTGGCAAAGCATGATATATGCTAGCGGAGGAGGTGCACAGGTGTGGTCAGGTGCACAGGTTGTTAGGCAACGCGCGGGGACGTCATCGTGACGCGGAAATTTTTGTTCACCCTGGGCAGATTACGGCCGCCTATACAGCTGAGCTGTTAAAGGAAACAGGCAAAATGTAAAATCATAGGCTGAAACAAGTTTTCTCTGTCTACCAACTTAAGGTGTAGTGGATTCATGCTTCATATATTTGAAGATTACTCTATGTATGCCATAGTGCGATTTTGTGTGGTGATAGTTCGCCAAAAGATAGCTTATGACCAGAATCACTAGTTCATGCTGCCCCTAGAAATATTAGACTCCCTTAAAGATTTTCATTAAGAAATGAGTACTCAAGGTCTAGTTAAATATGGTGAATAAATCGCCAGTAGCAAAGGGGAAAATCCCATAGAGTAAAAATTGGTGGCAATGGTGGGATTTCACATATTGTTTCGCTTTTTCCCTGTCTTTTCTGTGTATGCCTAGCACTCGTAAGTATAACCAGAGGATTTCCATATTGAAATTTTTCATGGAGTACAATGAAATTTCTTCCCTAAGACCACAGGTCAGATTTTTAGAAAGGATGGAGTCTGCTGGTGCGAAGTAAGACAAGGATCTGTTCAAATCTTTTATAAGACGCATGCTTTCGCACCTAACACGGCCAGCTATAAGATCTAGCTTACTCTGTGCGTCTATAATAAATTTAACAGCTTAGACGTCATTCATGCCAAGCAGCGAGTAATCAGGTATCTGCTAACTGTTAGATAAGAACGAGGTTCCTCTTTAATCATTTCATCTTCATGCAGAATATTTGTCGAAATTGATGTGGTAGCGCATAAAAAGAGCCTGTTTATTTGCGGCACCAACTTGTTTCAACATTCGTTCCCTCTAGACGATGCCCGTTTACCCAAAAGCAAACAGGCATTGCAAAAGCAACAAACTGCATATGTCATTACGCTTACTGCAGTATCGTGTGGTTTTCTGGAATTAAAGTTCAAGAAATAAAACACCATTTGACATGCAGTGCTTTCTGTCAGATCTAAATTTTTCTTAATTATATCCAAACGGTGCGCAATTCTTTTAGGTGTTCGGTGAATTTACCTTTGTCGTAATTTTATTTTTCAGATTGCGACAAGCGGATCGTCCATTGCCGATATCCATTAGGTACTTATTCTTCAGTATGTACACTACAGTTATTCGCTTCACTCTGAATACATAACTGTATATTTACTAAAATAAATATTACTGTAGATTAGCAAAGAATGTGCACCTCAGAGAACAGTCAATGTGATTTACCGTGATACATCGTCTTAGCGCACATGAAATGTGTAAGGAATTTGTCAAAATACGTAATATATTTCACAATGTCGAGTGTTTTGTAGTCTAACGGGCGATTTTTGAGCATATGTAGGACAACGCCGACTCCTTAAATACTTTTTCAAACATTTTTCGCTGGTGCCTGCTCAGAAATAAGCAAGAACGTTGACTTTAACCTATTTGTGCTATACATTGTCATCTTTACTAAACGCGAAGCATTTCTTAGCGAACCTCAGGCAATTTGGGCGTTTCGATCTACGTATCTATCTATCTATCTATCTATCTATCTATCTATCTATCTATCTATCTATCTATCTATCTATCTATCTATCTATCTATCTATCTGGCCGCCTACGTCTGGACGCTATCCTGGTTGTCTCCATAACATGTAATACATCAAAATTGGCACAGCAGGGGATCAGTGTATGACAAACACGATTCACTGGCCATGACATGAATAACGCAAAATACATGTCGCGTACGTCATGAAACCCTTTCTCTCAGTCACGTGCGGTACATACCCGCATACCAGAGCTGATGATATGCGGGTATGTGCCACAGGTGATACAAAGCCTCAACCAACAAAGTAACCGCTAACACACACATTGACACGCAGGGAAAGTGATAGTAATAATAATTGTTGGGGTTTTGTGGCCCAAAATTACGATATGATTATGAGAGACGCCGTAGCGAAGGGCTCCGGAAATTTTGGCCGTCTGGTATTCATTACGTGCACCGAGATTGCACAGTACACGGGCATTTAGCATTTTGCCTCCATCAAAATGCGACCACCGCGGCCGGGATCGAACCCACGACCTCTGGGTCAGCAGCCGAGCACCGTAACCGCTACATCACCGCGGCGGACTCAAGGAAAGCGAGTAATCTGAAGACATAACACCCCTGGAAGACGCTCAACTACCATGCACAGGTTGACGTGACGTGGTCCGCCACGTGAACCACGTTGATTACGCAAACACCGGGGTCATTGTATCCTACAATAAATCTGCCGAGTGAACCGAGCCTCTCATCATTACCGGCGACTTCAACATTGATTTATCAAGACCCAACAACGCCTGGTCTTTATACTGCGTGAAAGACGGCTTGAGTGTGTACAGGGCATCAAGAAACCTCACTGCCACGTCTGGGACAGGAGGCATCCACGATCATTTCATCGTAAGAGGCATCCAAGATTTTCACCACCTGTGCTATACCTCGCACTTCACTACACTTAGACCCCTCATAGCCGCGATCACGAACGGATCCGATTAACAAGTCCAGTCCACCTGCTCGTGCTCACTGATCGCGGTGATGATGACCTTGTTCAAGAACTGTCAAGGACCTCTTCTGCACATACTCACAGGTTCGTAAAACGTGCGTACCTTCTCCGTCAAAACAGACAAGTATAACAACTGTAACGTAACTGTAACAACTGCAACTGTGACTATAACGTACGTGCAGTGCGCCTGCGCGTGCCACTAGGCTTTGTGTATTCCAGGGAAAGTTTCCTGAATGAAACTTCCTTGCGAGTAACGCCTGTCCTGTTGATATGTGTTTCTTCTTTGTGCTGTTCGGATTCGCGCTATCCAGTTTTGAAGAATATAAGCAATACATAGCAGCTTACCGAGTCCGGTGTTGGTAAAACCGATGTTGCTGTTGGCACCGTTTCGGAACTTTAAACCACTGGTTATATAATTCAAATGCAACTCTTCAACATATGAGTGTGTGTATACCACTTCCACATTTTTCTAGCGTCATTCCGTAAAGCTTTGCTCTATGTGAAAAATTACGCCACGGTCAGCATTCCGCGTATGCTTCGCATAACACTGATTCCCACGGTACGTGGGATCTGCGGAATTTTCGGTAGAATATTTTGTACATGGCTGAAATATTTTAACACAAAGTAGGGTCGCTAATGGATCAAACTGTTTGCATTATAAAAGCCTGCGAAAATTACGTGACCCCTAGAGAGCAGTGCATACTCGTCGCTATGTCTTCAGTAACACATGCCGGAGCCTATAACAAAATAGTTCATGACAAGAAACGTTACAGACATTACGCATATTTTAGGCATGTCCAATATGTGCAACATTGGACATGAGAAACCATCTTCGGAAGCTTCTATATTACCACGCGCGCTTCTTTTTGTCATTTTTATGTCACTATTCCGTTGTACCCGTAGCTGCCGCCTTGCGCAAGCCGCTCACTAATGTCTGGGAACCTTCCAGATTATCTTAAAATCATCCTATGGGCTTGAGCGCTCAAATGCGAACAGTTGAGATTATTCTCAAACTAACGCAGCAACTAGCGATAAGGCTCGAATGTTCGATGCTGCATGTATAAATGCCAACGTGCCTTACCGCAGTATCAGACAGCGCGCACTGAGACAATGGCTCACGCGCGATTCCCGCCGGCAAATGATGCTTCTCTGCCACAGGATGGAAAAGGCGCTACCTTGTACCACGTGCGATACCATCTTAGAACCCTCCCGTGCGAACTCTTCATCGTCGGCGCCATGCTCAGCGTCCACAAAATAGGCTGCAGATGTGCAAGTCATTGTTTAGATATATTTAATTAAAAACTCAATGGGTCCCTTATGCATTCGTCAAATATAACTAGAAGGCGAAAGCCATCTTCTTGTCAGTCGATGTATTGATTTTCCCGCGCCCCCTCCAACAGCGTTCTGCACCTAACGCGGTTTTGCACGGCCTCTGTGACTGATCACGGAGGCAATGCAAAGCGACCATGACGTGTGAATACGTCATCACGTGACGTCATTATGACGTCATATGATCACGCCATCACGTGACAATTATTTTTTGCATCACTCGTGTTGACGCCGCCGACGCGGGACGCCGACGGGCAATCTTCCCGTTCGATGAGGCATGTAGGGCTTTCGCCTAAGCAGTGCACGGGCCGTTCCGAACCCGAGCCCGGCCCGGGTTCGGAACCTGAGCCCCGCCCGGGCCCGCTGACTTTGTACAAGGCCCTACCGAGCCCGACGGCAAAGGGCTGCGAGCCCGCGCGGCCCGGCCCGACGTAACAAAGCACAATCCCGGGCCCGGCCCGGCCCGGCTTTTTGAAGGTTCACTCCGGGCCGTTCGCGCGATGGATCGCGTGGTCGAATTCGCGCGATCGCTCGGATTTTCACATTCGGAAACCATCGCTCATCACCCGGAAGTCACAAAACACCCGAACCGGATGTACATCAGCGACGTACTAAGCACATCAGCTGTACACCAACAAATAACGTAGTAATTATGCACGTGCATATAAAAAATACTGCGAGACACCCGTAAACGTGTTACGTACCAAGACCAACAAATATTTTATTTGTTCGTTCGTTTATTAGTTTATTAGTACCCCAAGGGTCCCGAGGGACATTACATGAGGGGTGGGCAAGAAAACATGATAGATAAAAAGAAAAAAAAAGAAAAAAACAGCACCAACAATAACAACAAAAAAAGAACAGCAGTAGATCACATTTACAAGGATAAAATATGGCTTTTTACTGCAGTTTTAAATTGGGCAAACTGAGATGACATGGCAATGTGGGCGGGAAGGTCGTTCCAGTCTTGCGCAGTCTGCAGGAAAAATGACTTCTGGAAGGTTTTGTTTTAGAACGTACGGGATAGACGGCGTTGGGGTGAGAATGGCGCGATGTCCGAAGTGCAGGTCTGATGAATGCATTGCCTGGTGGCAAGGAATGGAAGAACTTATGATACAGCCACAAACGTGAAACTTTACGGCGAGTGGCAAGATGAGGAAGGTTAAGTTGAGATTTGACTGCTGACACGCTTATGTTAGTCGAGTAATTCGCGATGATGAATCTGGAAGCACGGTTCTGGATGGATTCGAGCATAGTAGGAAGGTTAGCTTGATGAGGATCAAAAATGGCATTAGCATACTCAAGTTTAGGCCTCCCGAGTGTTTTATAAGCTATTAGTTTAGTAGAAGAAGGTGCCGAGGCAAGGTTGCGACGAAGGTATCCGAGAACTCGATTAGCAGAGTTTGTAATGCCTATGATGTGTTGTGACCATGTTAAATCAGATGAGATATGAACACCTAAGCGTTTGGTAGTGTTAGCAGCGGCTACGGGGTAATTGTGTAGAGTGTAAGTGTTAGCGATGTAGTCTTTACGTCGATGAAAAGTCATTCCTGCGACAGCACGGCACTTTTGCCATACAACTAGACGGCCTCATGCCAGCAACAATGGAGTTCGCTCGCCAAAGCCGTCACGTATATGGGGTATGCCCATGCAAGCGTCAGCCTGCACGAAGGCGATCTACGTCGGGTCTCTCGTCGTTGTCGCGTGCATTTTCACTCATATGGTATTTGGCCTTAAGTCTAACGCGAACAGTCGCGTGGCGCCGTCACTAGCTCAGGTGGCGTTACTTCTCCGTTTGTCGGAGTGCAACAGAGGTAGTGCTTTACCTGCTACCCCTTTGTTTAAAGTAGCGAATGGAGAGGAAAAGTGGTAAAGGGTGGTCGCGGAAAGGCGCTGTATGCGTGCTGGAAAACAGTTCCCGCTCATTCTCTATATTTTGGGCTTGAGTCGGGCTTTGCGCCGGGTCCGAGCCCGGCCCGATAGAACTGCCAGAAGCCCGAGCCCAGCCCGCGGGCCGGGCCGGGCTCGGGCTACCCGGAGCCCGTGCACACCTCTACTTTCGCTTTCATAAGCTAAACGACGTTTTGCATTGCCTCCGTGATCGGCCCACCCATCACGGAGCCAATGCAAAGGGAAGATGTCGTGTGAATACGTCATCATTCTGACATCACGTTATTTCACGTCATGGTGATGTCATAATCAAGTTAAAATTTAGATCTGTGACGTCATATGGTGACGTGATCATGTGACGATTATTTTTTGTGTCACTCGTATTGACGCCGCCGACGGTCGATCTTCCTGTTTTAAGAGGCATATAAGGCGTTCGCCTTCATGAGCTACGCGGCGTTTGCTGGTGGACGTACAGGCACGCTCAATATGACTTGCAACACGGGAGCGCGTGACCTAACAAGTTGAAAGATTTCGCATTCCTTCCACTAGCCCTTATTTGTACAACTAAACGCTGTTCTCTCACTGGGGGGTGTTCCCAAATAAGAAAATAATATTTAGTTACAGAAATGAAGCTAGTTGAAGCCGTACGCAATCTTGAAACTCTTGAGGCCACGCGCTCCCGTGTTGCAAGTCATATTGAGCGCATCTGTACATAACGAAAGAGTCAAATGCTGCGGCTGTGCGCTGCATTTATGTTGGCAATAACATTTTTTCAGTCAAGCTTGCGTTCCCCTGACGCAAACACTATGTGCTAAAAAGCCCAAATTTATTTGTGCCACTCTCAAACCCACTTTGGGCCTCTCCAACCCCATGTATTTTCTTGGAGCCTCATTTATTTTCGTGGGAATGATATGCCACTCTGTTGACGTTAGACACGACACGACACTGCTATCAAGATTGCTGGTGTACTCCCCAAGTAATTACTATCCTGCTTTGCGGCTGCTGGTTGCTGCAAGAACTTCTATTTCAGTAACCGCTATTTAAAGCTCATGTGAGTCCTAGTTCACAGCCGACGTTTGCAGAACACGTCCGGCGAACGTTACTGTATTTTCTTTATTTTCTTTGGTGTTCCATGCTACTATACATCCTCGGTCTCGTAGACTCCTTCTCCTTCCACCAGCAATCTCGAAGTGGTGAAGCTTTGGTCTATGTATATGTTGATGAAAGAGAGCGGTAAGTTCATTGCAATGCAAAGGGAACGATAATTAAGGAGCAATAAAAAAAGGAGTCGCATTTGCTCACTTTTTTTGTGAGCACCAAATAGAATGACTGAATAAAGAAACAGAAGCAGCTGCATTTGCTCGCTGAGAAGACCGATCAATACGCAGTGCGAGACAACTTGTGAAATGACATTGAAACACACACACATTTAGACCGAAAAAAAAAACACTGAATCGTCGGGACTGCACATCACAAAGTTGCCATGCGAACGAAAGCCGTACTTGTAACGAACTTGTTTTTGAACTGCTCTTATAGCGTCCGCGCAGCAGTAGTTGTTTGTGTACTCACAAATTCTCATATTTTGCGGCCTAAAGTTCACAGCGCGGTGCCGAAACGCGCTCGTAGCAAAAGCGAAACCATCAGTACGAACATACATGCAGACGCTCATACATGCAGAGGCACCGTCAGTCGCCGCGAACCCGTGCGATTGCTGGCTTGAGGATTCATTCTTTTATGCTCCGTTTGGTTATACAGGCAGTCTACTCTAACGAAATATTTCACATAGTTTGCACTCAGCGAGTGACTACCGTTCACGCAAGAAGCCGGTTCAGGGGTCTCCAACGCGGTGACCGCGTGAAGCGGGTGCTCGGTTTTCTGCAAAGAGACAGCGACTATAGACTATCTTGTACTTTAAGTTTGCCGAAAATGATTATTTTGACAGTAAAGAACACAGTTCCTTTGGAAAGTCCTTACGGAAATGCCCTGGAAGGCTTCCGCGAGGCGTTTTTTAGAGCGCCGACAGCAAGACCTATGGGGAGCGCGCCGGCGGTATCCTATACCTAGCACGCAATCTAGGCGCGTCCGATAGAGGGCGACTCCGTAACTCGTCGCGGCCAATACTCAATGGGAGAAATGTATGTGTCTTTTTTTATTTTATTTTTAGCCTGCCGTCGCTGCCCACTCCAAGGCCTTGGCTTACGTTCCTGGAACATTTACTACTACGATAGGCGAACCCGCACCTGTCAACCGAACGGAGAGAGAAACAACTGCAATGGATTTCGTTCGTTTCTACATTGCGAGGCACGCTGCAGTCCAGCAGCTGGAGCTCGTTAGTGACCGTATCGATTTCACAATTTACTGATACACGCGTTGAAATAAATTCCTAGATTCAAAACTAAGAACTCGAGCTCTTGTTTTAATATAGGTTTTTAAGCGCACTGATTTTACTGGGGATTGCATCTTGGGGTTTTGAACCTATTATGCAGTGTTTTAGGCGTTACCGAAAAGTACTGCGGACACCTAAGAAATTATTATATTGTGTAAGCTCAATGACGTCAACGTTGGCTTAGTCTCTCACTTTAGTATTTCAGCATCGTTGCAGCCTGTGCAGCTTGCCGCAGCCGCTTCGCAGGCGCACTCTCGCTCTGTCAATCGTGCTGTCAGCGACATGGCTAGTAAACGTTTTTTCGTTGCCACATCTTGTATCTGCGGTTCGTTGCGTTATTACGGTCTGGTTATATGCCTGTGGTGAACTGTTACAACTGGAGATGGTTTTATGCCACGCTTGATGATGCAGACACGTGTGATTCAAATAGGTGAAAGAAGGTAATTCAAAAAGTTGAATGAAGGTAGTTCTGTTTGAATGTCTGACTACTAACCATTCGGAGTCATGAACTAGAATAAGAAATATATTGCGGATAGAATTTTCTATATGGTCATGTGTTCAGTCTTGGACACTTTCCAGAGTGGATTTGTGAATGTGTCTGAAGGCACCTTACCTCGCATAGGTTTAATGCACATATATCTCCTTTAGGTTGAAATGCCCATATATACCGCATAAAATGGACGGGAGGATTACCCGGTGCCGTAGCTCAGTGGCAGAGCACCGGACGCGTTATTCCAAGGTCGCAGGTTTGGTACCTGCCAGCGCCACGTTATCTTTTCGTCCACTTTGCTTTCCTGACATTTATATCCTTACTACTACAAATAACATCCCCTATACTTTTCGTGGCATTACTGTCTGTTAGTTCTGATTAATATTGTGTCTAACAACGAAAAAAGAGCCCATAAAAGTCATCTTTCTTTCATTCAGAGCCATCGTCTAAAGTTCATACAGTTCAGAAAGCATTCTTGCAGCACATGACATTCATTGTAGTTTATACACTCTTAAGGCTGTTCACAGCCGTAGGTAGCTTCGATTTTTCTCCCGAAGCCTGCCTATGGTTTGCGCTTGCATCCTAGTTAGAACCAGTTCTATATCGTTAGTAGCATTTTAAAGATAATTATATTGCTCAGCTCAATATACCAAAGTGAAAAACGGATGGTTTTGCGACGACGTGCTGCTGTGTGGTATCCGCATGCATGTTATAGTACCCCGGCGTTGCGTTTCTGATGCAGGAAAATTTGCGCTAAACTAGAAAAGAACAACACAAAGAAGGAGCACTTCAACAGATCGAGCGCACAATCGCACAGATCGAGGATCGCTTTCATCATTTCCCGCTATTTTTAGTTATGACAGAATATTAGTAAGGAGATTGTGCAAGAGCCATATGGTATACAAATAAATCAATTTACACCAATTGTTATAATTCGCTCTCAGACGTTGCCGAGGGAAGCCATAGATGGTAAGTTAAATCAAATACGCCCAAGGCTCCTCTAGTAATCCTCTTTCCCCACTAAAATAACTAAGCGCAAATCGGGATGTGCATTTGAATGCGATGGCATTGTACAAGAGTAACACATTTTTTTCCTTGCGAAAGCATTTGAGAAAGCGGCGCAATTTCGAGGGACATATTTCTTGACGCTCGTTTGTGCCGGGTTTATCATGTACAAAACCGCCACCGAAATCTTTGAGATGTAACAAGCTTCGCTCAAAATCACAAACAAATATATTTCAGGCGACTTCGCTTTGCGGAGAATACCAATAATATTGCAAGAACTCTTAGTAAAATTATACTATCTACCGTGTCGCGTCTAGCCTCCAGATGTCTCACTGGAGGTGTTATCAAAAAGAAGCAAAGAAATGGGGCACATTCGCACTAGTGATGGAAAGACTGAAGAAATGGCAGAGCTGGTGGCATTTCTCTTCTCCTTTCTCTCTTCCTGAACCTCACATGACTCCTTACCCTCTCTTCCCTTCCCCACTTTCTTGTTATACTAGACTTTACATTGCTATGCAATGCTTTACCCTATCCCCTCATCCTTTCTCTCGTCCCATCCCGTGCATCATTACAGCTCACCCCCACTCTCCTTTCCCACTACTTGTTATATTATACTGGGCAAGAATATCCTATGCGTTACCTTCTTCCTCTTTTTCTTCTATCTCACTCACATTACCTCTCCTAACACTCACATTCCTTTCTTACCCTCTTGGAATACTATGTCATGCAAGAAGCTGCTTAACACCACTTGCTATGCTATACTCTACATAGTTATGATATGGTTTACCCTCTCACCTCCTCACTGTCATCCTCATTCCCTTCTCCCACCCTATGATCAGTCCTTCTCACCCTCGTTTTTATTTCCCTCCCTCTAGCTACACTGTACTTTACAACGCATGGCAATGTTTACCCTCTCCCCTCAACGTTTCCCCCTTCTCATCCTCGCATCACTCCTCACATCCACTTCCCTTTCCCACCCCTTGTGCCGATATACACAAGAATACAGTATGATTTACCCTCTCCACTTCTACTTTACTTCCTCATCATCCTCACGTTGCCCCTCCTCACTCACTTACTTTTACCACCCCCTTGGTATCACATCACCCCTACCTATAGGGAACCCAAGCTCAAGCTTGTGGCGCGACGACAGCGCCGCGCCAGCCGCGCTGCGGCTCTGTCCGAAAGCTCTGAACCTTCGCGCGGCCGACTCAGCCCCTTTCACGGTAGCGGTAGCGCACGTGCGCACGCGTTCTTCTCTCGGTGCGGGTAACTGGGAGGCCGTCAGCTGGGTACGTTGAACCCAGAGGCTTGCTGTGCGAAGCTGCGCACTTCCACGATGGCAGAAGCGACCCCGCGGAAGCGCAAGCGTGGTCCGAAGTATTGCGGTTTAGTGGGCAGCCACAACAGTGCAGACAAGGCACGCGATTCACGTGTTAAACTGTATCGGTTCCCGGGCGTGTCGCACGAGAAATAAAGGCGGCAAGCGTGGATAGCTGACAGCGCTGTCTCGCCTTCTATTTTGGCTGTCTGAGTTCATCGCTTTCGTTCGTTCCGACTACCTGAATCGGTAAGTAACGGGGCGCATGCACGCAGCGACTACAGTAATGATTACTCGCTGTCTTCTCGCATTGTTAAAGTCCAGTTACGGTTGTAGGTGAAGCAACTTTGTGTTTTGATTCCCCGTGCTCGTGAGACCTACCGTCGTTGTTGAACGTTCACATTCGCGTTATACCGTTAGCGTTGCGCGGTTGGTTGAATTCAACTGAACTTGGCTCATTGTCAGAAGTTCGGCGCCTGCAATGCACGCGTCGGGAAGGCTGCTTTATCACGCCGGAACGGACGTCCGTGCATTTTCAGCAAGCTTTGACATCGTTCTGCAGGTTTGCTTTGTTTTTGTCACTTTGTTAGTGTGATATATATTAAGCCGCTAAATACAACTGGCACTTAATACATGCTTTCCAATTGCAACCTTGAAGTAACCTTCTGACTTTGAGCGATTTTGTAGCCGCGTTCACGCAACAGGTTTTATACGCCTGTCAGGTCGATATCATAAAAAGAGACTGCAAGCATGACGCGAGAGCCGAAACAACGAGCCGAGCAGTTCATCTTGCTTCACAGTGGTTAAAGCTCAGCTAGCTGCCTCGCGTCTTAATCGGCGGGTAATTCTCCAGCGGCACGGAGGACTTGACTCTAACCTTCTCAGGAAACAGGGCCATGGCCGTGTAATTTCTTTTTTTCGCACGCCGCAGACGTTTGTTCACGAAAGTACGCGGCTGCTACTGTTAAGCATGCCAGATCAAAACAACAATCATATGATTCGTAGTCCACACCGCAGAACATCGATAGCGTGTACGGCTTCATTTCGGAGTGCATGTGGACCATTATTCATCTTTAACATGACAGAATGAGACTTAGCTCGAGGTATACGTCCTACACGGTGTAATCGCGACTTGGGGAATGCATTTCGCTTTGAGTCGGGCGTCGTTCTCGTCGATAGTCTGCTCTTCACCGTTAAGGTGATTGACGAGCCTTTCTCCTTTTCAAGTTCGCTTTTCGGAAGCGCCAGTCAAGCTTGAAGATCCTTTTGAAGCCGCACTGCACGCGGTATATTGTGAGACGCCGCAAGTGCACCGCGAGAGCTCTGCACGTGCACGGAAGCGAGCGGCAACGCGGTGGAGAGAAGGGAAAACACTCGCTGATCACGCCCCAGTTTCTCTTTTTCTGCCAGAGATGGCGCTGCCTGTCAAGAGCAGCAGCGCCGCTAAGCGTTGCTTGGGAAGCCTATACGTGACTTTGCTTAGGTTCTTTGCTTAGGCAGTGCACACCCACGCTTGCTTTTCCCACCAGCTTGCTACATAATACTATACATGAGTAGAGGAAATAAGTGTTAATTTCAAGGGCTCGTTTTCTTTTTTATACACAATATTAATGAGAACTAACAGACAATAATGCTAAGGAAAGTATAGGGGATGTTTTTAGTAATAAATGTAAGGTAATTGTGAAGAAAGAAAAGTGGACGAAAAGATAGCTTGCCGCGGGCAGGGACCGAACCTGCGACCTTCGAATAACGCGTCCGATTCTCTACCAACTGAGCTACCGCGGCGGCCATCCCCCCGTCCACTTTACAGGGTATATGTGTGCATTTAAACGTGGGAGCGTCAGTCAGCGCCGCCTGTAGCCATGACGGCGAGTGTGGAACACTCTTTTTCTGCCTGTTGGCGTCACGTAGCACGTGAACTTATTACGAGCTGGCAGCTGACCAAAAGCGAGCCCTTGAAATTAACACTTCTTTCCTTCATTCATAGCGAGGGTCTCGTTCTGGCAGACTTGATGCTTTCAGGTAGTATGCGAGGGATTATTGGTTCTTGCCAACTGCACGGCGATGCAACGATTTGCTCTGTATGTTCAGACCAACGCCTCCAGGCTTATAAACATTACAATATGAAGTCATTACCGCCACACATCACGGATGCAAAGCTGATATATATATATATATATATATATATATATATATATATATATATATATATATATATATATATATATATATATATATATATATATATATATATATATATATATATATATATATATATATATATAGTCAAGTAGATCCTCCACGGAGGATCTACTTGACTACTTGCAACGCTACGGCCACTCCACCACAATGCCTGCATATATATATATATATATATATATATATATATATATATATATATATATATATATGAGCGGCATGCACAAAATGTGTACTCATTGCTGCTACGTACGTGCTCCGCAAAAATTAACGACGTTATTGGCACTGCATGAATAAAAAAAAGCGTGGTAGAAAGCAAAATGATCAGTGTTGGCTGCTTTGGGTTATTAACATATTTTTCTCCCCATTCGACAGGGAAACATTCAAAGTGACCGCGATTGCACATATATATCATATCACGTATACCATGAAAACAGTGCGCATCTACTGGTCTTTTTCTGCCAAGCTAGAATTTGTGACACATGTTTGGGACCCATTAGGATAGCATCTATCGGTACCATCGAATCAGACATTCGATATTCAACGATGCCAAAGCAATCCGCCGCGCATGATACTGAAAGCAGCGCGCGGCACTGGCAGAACAGTGCAGGCTCCAGTATGTGCCAGCGCACGCCAGTGATAATTCCAGCGTCTCCAGCGCTTCCCAGTGAGTGCCAGCGTCACAGCGGCAAAGCCAGTGGCTCTACCAGTGCGAGCCAGCGCTTTCACAGTGCTTTCACCGGAGTCCCAGTGAATTCGAGCGTGTACCAGTGTTCCCAGTGCGGTCCAGCGCCAAGAAACGTACTGGTATCACGCTGTGGGTACTGGAACGGCGCTGGTTTTTGCAATAGGGACGTACTTTTCACTTTCTTGTTCCCTCCCACGTAACTTTAATCAGATTAATCTGGGTACCAGTCCACGAAGGGATAAATATGAACGAAATGGCGGACACTCTGGCGGAAGCCGCTCTCAGTGGTCCGATACTATCGATTATCCCCACATCAGCACTCATAATTCGTGACAGATTTAGGAGGCCTCCCTTAATCCAAGATTCCGGTAAAACATTAATCACTCATCTAAACGAATATCGACACCTCCTGTTCCCTTGGCGTAGGAATTTCTGTTTAAGAAGAAAAGATGAAGTTATTTTCACTAAATTACGATGTCGCGTTCCAGAATTAAACTTTGACATGCATAGATCTGGTCTGGCTCCTTCCCCTCTTTGCTCTTTTTGTAACCAGGACGAAACAATTGAACATAATTTCTTATCATGTAACCGCTTCAATTTACCGAGGAAAAACATTCTCAAAGCAGCGTTTAATCGTGTTAGATTGGATTTTATTACTTCGAATATTCTATCCTTGGGAGCCTCCTCATTAGGTCATTGTCACCGTGATGTCTGTGCCGCTGTCCAAAAAGTCTTAATTGAATCAGGGCGACTTTGATTCTGCATTTTTAAATTAGCATTAATAAAAACACGGTTGATCCCTCCACCATAGGAATCGGAATAACACGAAAGTAAAGCGTGCCCTTACAGAAGTAACTGAATGCTTACTGTACATTGATATAAGAGAGTTTGCACAATGTATATTGATGTCTGGCAGCTAATGGCGCCGTTTACCGTGTATGCACCCACTTTGATGATTGGTGGTACATCTCCATGTCGACGACGAAAGTTTATGTTAAATGATTAAACAAAACCCTTGTGGTAGCTGTAGTAGTTAACGGTGAAAGCGTAATCAGAGAACGAGGTGTGATAGCCAGAAGAGCGTCGCATATTTTTATTTCCAAATACTGTTGGCCGTCATGGCCGTAACAGGGTGGGTACAGTGATTTTAATGATAACACAAAATATAGTAAGTAGAACATAGTATAATCAAAACAAAACTGTAGAAAAGAATAAATATTTTTTAAAAACCAATAAGGAACTGTAGGAAGAAAAAAAAACACATAGAAAGACATTTGGGACGGTGTTACAGTATGCAATATGAAAAAAGAAAACTACAGAATTTCGAACGTCATGAGAACTCATGACAATGTACGTACAGCACTAGCAATAATCATTTTTGTAATAGATGTTTAATTCGCTCTTCAAAACTTTCAATGCTCGTTGAAGACAATACAGACACAGGCAACTCGTTCCACCCTTTTAGCATTCGAGGAAAAAAAGAATACGCGTACACATCAAGACAGCTTTTCGGAACCAAGAACAAAAATTGATTGCTTGATCTGACGTTGCTGGTTTGCCTGGAAACAAGATAAGGCTTAGCTTCAATATTAAAGTGTCCTTTTGATAACATAAAAAAGAAATTTAAGTCTAGCAAGTTTCCGGCGTTGAGCCAGCGTAGGCAATTCAAGCAATCGAAGCACTTCAGAAACGGAGTCATTTCGAGAATACCGGGATAAAATTAGCCTAGCGGCTTTTCTCTGTATTTTTTCAATGCGATTTGTCAACCTCGATTGGAACGGATCCCATACTGCACTGGCCTACTCTAGCGTTGGTCTTACGTAGGTCAAATATGCAAGCAGCTTAACGGATGGTGTTGCTAGCTTTAGTTTGCGGCGAAGGAACCATAACTTTTTTCTGCAGCTGTACAAATCTGGTTTACGTGTGGTTTCCAACTTAAGTCATTTGAAATTGTTAGGCCTAAGTATTTTACCGTATCCGCTTCGGTGAGAGTGGTGGAATTCATTTCGTAATTACCTTTTATAACGCGCTTTTTTCGCTTGGTAAGCCTGAGCACGACTGATTTAGATTCATTGATTTTCATTTCCCATTTAGCGGCCCAACCTTCTACTGCTATAAGAGCTCCCTTGAGTGACGCCTGATCATTATGATTATTAGTTTCTCGATATGTTAGGCAATCATCTGCGAATAACCTAACAGTTATGTCGTCGCTTATGTCATGAGCAATATCGTTTATATAAACCAAGAAAAGAAGGGCTCCTAAGACGGATCCCTGTGGTACGCCTGAGGTTACTTTTAACAGATTGGATTTGCTACCATTTATTTCGACGTATTGTGTACGACCTGTGAGGTATGAGCGGATCCATGCAACAACTTCATAACTTATATTCATTTCTATTAGCTTATTTATTAATTTCATATGCACGACCCGGTCAAAGGCCTTGGAGAAATCAAAACATATTGCGTCTATCTGTTTTCTGTTATTCAGTGCAGTTGAAAAGTCATTAATTGTTTCTACCAATTGTGTGACGGTGGATAGGTTTCGTCGAAAACCGTGTTGATGAGAAAAGAAAGCCTTTTTGTCTTCAAGGTAACTATAGATTGACTTTGATATTATATGCTCAAGAAGCTTGCAGCACACACACGTCAATGAAATAGGCCGATAGTCTCCAATGTTTTGCTTTTCACCAGATTTGCGTACCGGGACAACTTTTGCAACTAGCCAATCATCTGGAATCTGTTTTTGTGCTAGCGATGCCTTAAATATCATCTCGAGATATCAGGCTACCCACTCCGCATACCTACGTAAAAACGCATTTGGTATACCGTCTGGTCCGATAGCTTTCTTGTCTTTAATATTAAGACAAAGTGCTACAATGCCTTCATATGATACCTCTATATCAGGCATCTGTGAAATGTACGCGGATTCTAGCGCGAAGAATGAAAAACCATGTGCACAACTATCAGTAAAGACGGATTGAAAAAAATCATTAAAGCTAGTTGCAATGCGAGAGTAGTCCAACACAAGTTCATCATTGATGACAATGTCCCTGGGGCATTCGTTGTCCAGTGACAAATGGCGCCAAAAACGGTGCGGATCATCCTTCATAAAATTAGGCAATGTCACATCATAAAAAGTTTTTTTTAGCAGCAGTCATTTTCGTGCGGAATGCGATGCTTAGTGCGGAAATTTTATTGTGATTTTTTCTTGTCATCTTTCTTTCACGGCTAATTTTCTGTTTTAAATGTATCATTTCTCGTGTTATCCATGGGTTGCGTTTATTTTTTTTTCTTCTTTCTCATGGGCACAAACCTATTGACACAGGGAAATAAGACTCCTTTAAATTCGTCCCACATTGCATTGACGTCATTCGTCTGACTGAAGCTACCTAAACATAGCGAAAGGTGATCAATAATGCTTGTGTCATCGGCTCTGTCAAAACATAAGACATGCGTACTTGTGCTATCAGCCCTTGGGCATACGGTGGTCTCTTTTATCTCTAAATAAACTAACTTATGATCTGAAAGACCGGCCTCTATCGATACATCATATTCTTCAAATCGCCCGTCTAGAAACACTAAATATAAAATCGACCCTGCTTTCCCAACTACGCGTGTGCACCCTTAAACTACCTGTTGCAAATCATGACTGAAAGCTATCTCTAGTAGTAGTTCACATTGGGTTTTCTCACGAGACTGTGCGCTAAGCTCAGACCAGTCGATGCCTGGTAAATTCAAATCCCCAGAAGTAATAATTCGAGAGCTACGGATCCTTAAGCCTTCTAAGTAAAGCTGTATGTCTTCGAGATAGGAAATGGGGGAGTTAGGCGGACGATACACAGCGCCAAGAATGATCATTGTGTTATCTAGTTTAATTTGGCACCAAACACTTTCATGTGTTGGGATGCCAGGCATTTGCACACAGTCGATATCAGCCTTGATCACTACAGCAACTACGCCCCCACGCGCATCGCGGTCTCGACGAATGATTTTATAGTTCGGTGGTACAAGCTCTTGGTCTTGTATTTCGGGCCGTAGCCATGTTTCAGTAATCGTAATCACATGAGGAACGTAGTTAGCCTGGATGTATTCCAGGTCTCCAACATTGTTAATCAGACTTCTTGCATTTACATGGATCACGCGGAATGCACTAGAATTATATTCTTCTTTCCATCAGTCATCATTAGCAGCAGCAGCGCGTCTTTTAGGACGCTGAACCTTTACGCGACTGCTCTTTGAATGATCCCACGTGTAGACGTCAGAGTCTACATGCAGTTTGTCGTAATTCAGGCGCACATGGCGCCCGCTGTCTCTTTCTTGTTTCGCGGAATCCCAGAGCATTTTACGCTTCGCCAATGTTTCTTTCGGAAAGTTATCCGATATTGAGATGCCGCTGCCTTTCAGCTTCCTGTACTGTTTGTACACTTCGGATTTTTCCCTGTTGTCATACAACCTGAGAATTACAGGGCGAGGTCGGGCGCTCTTCTTCCCTATCCTATGTATTCGTTCCACGGTGCTCAAGGTGACACCAAGCCTTTCTCGTAAAACGTGTAATAGAACTTTCGCTTCAAGATTGGCTACAGATTCCTTCTCGCTTTCTGGTATTCCAAATCCCATTAGGTTATTCCGCTTGCTTCTGTCCTCAAAGCTGTCCATTCTTTCCTGCTGCTTCCGAAGACGCATATTGGACGCAGAGCTTGTTCGCCATGCCGCGGCCTGTTAAAATGTGATTGAACACCCACGGCCGGACTAGAGGGAAACGCAAAGCGCGTTTTGTCGCCCCGGTAGCCCAGCCGCGATTTTTCCCGCGGCGAGTGCGACAACGGGGAACGCGGGGTTACAGCCAGATGAGGCAGGCGCGCGTCGCAGAGCTATTTTTGGTTTGTATTAGCGTGATGCTGAGCGAGGCCCACGCTTTTACGACGCTTGGGCAAAGGTCGCCACCTCGCGGTGTGTTAAGGCATTGACAAAATTAAAGTTCTATTGAAAACGCGCCGAATGGGACGGACGCGTAACGCGTTGCAGGTATAGTGTACTAGAATAGTTGCAGGTGTCGCGGAGGCCACAGCAATGGCGAAATACTTTACCTTACCACTCCCAGAGGGCAACACCACCCAGACGACCGGGATGGATGGATGGTGGAACTTTATTAAATATAGTCCTGAGAAACGCAACTAGCGCGCAGTGGGCTTCTCCCACGTTGAGACGGGCCGGCTTAGCCTGACCGCCGCATCGTGGGCTCTCTGGACGGCCCAAAGCTGATCCCCCCTGTTGGGGCTTCTGATGGCGGAGCTCCACTTGGCTGGGTCGGCTTGTTCACTGCCCAGTAACGAGGGGCATCGCCAGAGCATATGCTCTAAGTTAGCTATTTCCCCACAAAGGGAACACGAGCTGCTAGTGTAAGTATCCGGGTAAATTTTGTGAAATAAGGCCAGATTTGGATATGAATCAGTCCGCAGGAGTCTAAGCGTCATGGCCTGGGCTCTGTGTAGTTTTCTGTGAGGAGGGGGGTAGACCCTCCTGCCTAGGTAGAAGTGCTGCGTAATTTCGTTGTATGTGGTGGGCTGATCTCTATTGTCCAACGTCGTGGGCTGGGGAGAACCTCCGTGGGCGCGGAACGTCATACCTCGCGCTTTGGAGTGGGCCAGCTCGTTGAAGTTGGTGGGGCCTCCTTCAAAATGACCCATGTGAGCAGGGAACCACGTTAAGATGTGGTTAGAGATGTCTTTTTCACCGAGAATGCGGCGTGCTTCCTTGGCGATTGCGCCGACGGCGAAGGCACGGACGGCTGCCCGTGAGTCGCTGTATACGTTCGCGCGCTTCTCGTCGAGGAAAGCGACAGCGATGGCCACCTGCTCGGCAGCGCTCGACGAGGAACATTCCATCGATGCGGCGTTGATGACCGAATCAGCTTGGTCGACCGAGACCACTGCGTATTTGTTGCTGTTCCCGTACCTGGCCGCGTCGACCGCGAGAGTGGTAGATTTAAAAGGCGCGTTCGTAAAGCCTCCAGAGTCTGTGACCGTGGTGCAGTGGATAGCGTACCCGGCATCTGTTGCTGCAGACCGAGCGGTCGTGGGTTCGATGCCCGCTGCCGGTACCTTTTTTTCTTTGCCATCTGATTGTGTATATTTTTTTCGGCGTCATATCCGTCGCGGAAATACGTCACTGAAGTCTTGGTGGACCCCGGCCTAAAACACTTTCGTGTTAATATACTCTAACCTTCTATAATTCATTTTCACATGTGACCACTTTTACCTATAAATTATTCACACCCACGTCATATCGTGGGTGTGAGCCATTTATAAAGGTCATCATCATCATCATCATCAACTGATCGCTTCTCTCGGCGCTCTCTGCGTTTTCGGTGAAATATACGGTTTTTCTGGTGCCTCGGCCCCCTGTCTTGCGGCCATGGACGCGGAGCCTTCCCGAGGGCCACCTGGCCAGAAGACGTCATCACTGCTGTCAACCGCAAGGAAACGAGGAAGCTTCCTAAGTGACACCGAGGTCACCGAACTGTACTTAGTCTCGGGAGATGACACATCAGACGACGGCTTTATCCCCGTCCAGAGCAAAAGGGCGAAGCGAAAGATCTTCAACGCGACTCCGTCAACTCCTGCGAGCACAGCGACTATGAAGCCAAGGCTTGAACGTTGGCCACACGTCATCATCTTCGTGCCGGAAGAATCGGGCAACCTACCATTGCTGAACAGGCAAGCCCTATCCGCTTATCTAGAATGTGCGGTGCGCAATGAGATTAAAGACATTAGTCAATACACGGAAAACATCCTTAATATAGACGTGATCCATGTGAGTGCGCTCGGAAAACTTCAGCAAATCACGGAGCTAGGCGGCATCAAAGTGCGTCCTTTTATCCCGATGGACGATACATCCATTGCCGGTGTGGTTTACGACATCGATGTTGCAATTCCCAACGTGGACCTACCCACCCTCATCAAACCGGCAAATGAGGGCATCGTCATCACGCAAGTGCGACGTCTTCGTCAGATACGTTGTGTAAAAGTGATATTCAAGGGGGATTGTATACCATCCCACCTCAAAGTCGGGCATTTCCGACACCCTGTTCGCCCATTCATACAAAAGCCACTTCAATGCCATCAGTGCTTCAGGTTACGGCATGTCAAGGGTGTGTGCCCCAACTCTTTATTTTTGCCCTCGGTGCGCTGAACCACACGCGGAAGAGACCTGCCGTTCCACTGTTCTGAAGTGCGCCAACTGTAATGGCTCTCACGCTGCCTCGTCAAAAGACTGTCCTCGCATCAAGAAGGATCATGCTGTTCTCAAACAATTGGCGAGAGACAACTCGACCCAGAGAGGCTGCCGAAGCAGTGCGACGTCGGCGCGGACGGCGGCGCCATCGTTCGACCTCAAAAAAGGCCCATGCACGAAACGACAGCGCAAACTGCAATGCGGCACCACATAGTCAAATTACGAAAAGGCCAATCAGCTCAAAGACACCAGCGGATAGGAATATTTCCCCAAAGGAATGGCCTGCGCTTCCGAACCGCTTACTTGCCAAGGAACCTCAGGAGGTGACGCGCCTTCTGGATACTTCACCCGCCGCTGATGACGTACCTAGGGCACATCGTCAAGTGATCTCTATGCTTCGTTCCCTCATGGGCGCCATTCGAGAGGTGTTATTGGACATGGGGACAACGCCTGCACGGAGTGCACTCAAAGTACTGGACGCTTTGAGCCCAGTCCTTGAATCTCTTGAGTAGAGTCATGGCTACCAACCACTCTTCTCTTCGATCGGAAGTCAAGACAGCGTCCGTCATCTAGTTGAATGCGAGAGGGCTCAAATCACGCCTTTCTGATTTTCGTCAATTTGTGAACATTAACGGTTTCCCCATCATTTTCATTTGCGAGCCCAACATATCGAAACCTGACAGATTATCGGGGTGCGAAGCTCTCATGTCCTCGACAAATGGGGCATGCAGCAAAATCATCGTTTATGTTCGGCGTGAACTCACTTATTTGCTACAGCCAACTGCGCCTGATGACGACAATCAGTATGCGTGTTTGACTGTTAAAAAGAACAAACTCATGCTTACTTTATTAGGCGTTTATATATCGCCTTCGGTTAATTTTAATTCACGAAGATTAGAACATATATTGACAGTATGTCCTGCTCCATGGGTCATTATAGCAGATTTTAGTGCGCGTCATCTGCCCCGCAGGGGCGTCTGCGCGAGCAGGCGTTTGGTGTGTAGCGACACCACGGACCCGAGCTAACGGGGGGGTTTCGACCCCCTCCCACGCCTAGCCGTGCGTGGCATTGCCGTGTCCGGGGAAAAGGGGATCCTGGGGGTTGAGCCGACGCCGGGTGATTGGACCTTTAAGGCCCCCCGGCAGAGGCAACACACCCCTTTGGCCCCGGCTTCACGTAGACGGCACCCCTGGACTGACCCACCCAGGGGAAATCGGCAGTCGCCTTTTCCTGTCTCTCTCTCCCCCACATCTTCGTCTGTCTCTCTCACTTTTAATCTTTCCTGTCCACTCCTCTCTTCCATTTACTTCAGTTTTTTCTTGGCGGCGAGGGTTAACCTTGTGCAAATAGGCAACCTTGTTCTATGCGCATTTGGTTATAGTAGCGGTGTACGGCTGGCGTCTGCATGCTTTCAATTCCATGAATCTTGTAGCGTCCCCATGTTGGGCTCCGTGGTGGGTGGCTGCCATCGCTGCCGAATCAGATTCATTTACTATGCATAGAGCATTCCCGTCGCTACAAGATCGTACCGCTTCAAAGCGCGTACGCACCGATGAACTCGCCTTTCTCACTCGAACCAAAGAAGTATTCCCTCACTATCACGTAGTGCACTGTGACAAGACTGACAAAACAGCTAGAACCGTGTCCCCATTTGTTGTATCCAGAACACTGACAGCCACCTTAGGTGCTGGCTATAAAGTTACAAAAATGGCCAGTGGTGACCTGCTTCTCCAACTAAATGACAAAATACAATTTGATAAACTAAAGAACCTCCGAACTTTTGGCGACATTCCTATTAGCGTTACACCACACAGATCCATGAACTCCGCACGCGGAGTAGTATCAGACTCAGATCTGCTTGAACTATCAGAAAGTGAACTCCTCGAAGGCTGGAAGGACCAGTACGTAACCGATGTGAAGCGAATTGTAATAAGGAGAAACAATCAGGAAATCCCAACCAAACATTTGATATTGACCTTTTCTACTAGTGAACTTCCACAGAACATAGAAACTGGATACACAAAGACAACCATCAGGCCTTACATCCCAAACCCTCGCCGATGCTTTCAGTGCCAAAGATTTGGCCATGGCTCCCAGAGCTGCCGTTGTCGACCCACCTGCGCAAAATGCGGTGTCCAAGGCCATGCCTCGGACACCTGCAACGAAACCCCACACTGTGTTAACTGCGACGGCGACCACGCCGCGTATTCTCGTTCTTGTCCAAGCTGGAAAAAAGAAAAAGATATCATTTCACTGAAAGTACGCGAAAACATTTCATTCAAAGAAGCACGAAGAAGGTGTTCGCCATTTTACGGTCCAACTTATGCTGATGCGGCGCGTCAGGGGGCAGCGTCGCATCGGCCACCGCCACAGCCCCGGCTCACACAAGGTGAGCCACCGGCCGTGGCGGCTGCCCCCGTGGTGGCAGCAGTTAAGTCTGCTCCACCTGCCCAGCCAGAGATCCCGGCTACTCCAGGGTCGTCGGGTCTCACGACCACGCCTCGCCAGGCGAGGTCGGAAAAACAAGCAAACAGCTCGCGTACGCGGGCGTCCAGTGCCTCACACGAGGCAATGGACACGACTTCGGTACCCCTGGTGCCGAAAGAGCGGCGTAGCTCCTTGGAGCGCGCTAAGAAAACGAAAAAGCCTATAACAGGGCCCGCCGACGGCTCTGTTACCTAAGTTCCAACTTTCTGTCTGAACAACAACTAATTCCCGTACATACACACAGCACTACTTAACTTCCAATATGGAAGCACAAATTCTGCAATGGAACGTCAGAGGACTCCTCAGAAACCTCGACGATATCCAAGAACTTTTACATAAACATTCACCAAAAGTGCTGTGTGTACAAGAAACACACTTAAAAACCAAACACACCAACTTTCTACGCAGTTATATTACTTTCCGGAAGGACCGGGATGACGCTGTGGCGTCATCCGGTGGTGTAGCGGTTGTCGTTAATCAAGGAATTGCATGTACACACTTACCTCTCCAAACGTCCCTTGAGGCAGTGGCTGTTCGAGCGGTTCTTATGAACAAACTCGTGACCATTTGCTCTCTTTACATACCCCCACAGTACCAACTGCAAAAACATCAATTTCAATCTTTAATAGATGAACTCCCAGAACCATATCTAGTCCTTGGGGACTTTAATGCACATAGCAGTCTGTGGGGTGATTCTCGCTGCGATGCACGAGGTCGTCTGATCGAACAATTTCTTTTCTCTTCCGGTGCGTGTCTATTGAATCGGAAAGAGCCAACATATTATAGCCTAGCGAACAAATCCTACTCGTCCATAGACCTCAGCATTACATCTCCATCCCTTCTTCCCCTGCTTAATTGGAAAGTTATCGGGAATCCTTACGGAAGCGACCATTTTCCAATAGTTCTAAGCGCACCAACGGGAAATGACTTTCATCCACAGATTCCTAAATGGCAGATTGAAAGGGCCGATTGGGAACAGTTTAAGAAAATTACAGTTTTAAGTTGGTCGGAGATGTGTGATTTAAGCATAGATGCAGCCGTAGACTACTTTACAGCTTTTTTGATTAACGCTGCCACCAAATGCATCCCTCAAACAAGTGTACTGTCTGGCAAACGACGTGTCCCATGGTGGAACACCGAATGTCGAAATGCGCGAAAAAGGCAAAACAAAGCGTGGAGGTTACTTCGGGACTCGCCGACAGCGGAAAATCTTACAAATTTTAAGAACGTAAAGTCACAAGGCAGGAGAACGCGCCGACAGGCAAGAAGGGAGAGTTGGGTTAAGTTTTTATCGGGCATCAACTCATATACACAGGAGGCTAAAGTCTGGAACAGGGTTAGTAGGGTAGCAGGACGACCAACACATTCACTCCCTCTAGTAAATACACAAGGCGACAGCTTGGAAGACCAGGCGAACTTCCTAGGCGCACACTTCGAACAGGTGTCCAGCTCGTCGCAATACTCCGAGGCTTTCCAGAGGTACAGCACGAGAATAGAAAAACAGAAATTAGAACGCAAATGCACAAAATACGAAGCCTACAACCAACCTTTTTCCTTAGCTGAGCTTCAGACATCGCTAGACTGCTGTAATAAATCCGCCCCAGGTTCTGACCGGGTATTATATGAAATGTTGAAACAGCTACCTTCTGAAACACAAGAAACACTGCTCTCTCTTTACAATGTCATATGGTTTTCCGGCGAGATGCCTAGTTCCTGGAAAGAGGCTATAGTGATCCCTGTTTTGAAACAGGGAAAGGATCCAACCGCTGTTACTAGCTACAGGCCTATCGCGCTAACGAGTTGCCAGTGCAAACTCTTCGAAAAAATGATAAACTGCAGGCTAATTCATTTCCTCGAAACAAACAAGTTACTTGACCCGTACCAGTGCGGATTTCGAGAGGGGCGATCTACAACCGACCACTTAATACGGATTGAAGCACAAATTCGTGAAGCATTTGTCTATCGGCAATTTTTTCTCTCGGTATTCCTGGACATGGAAAAAGCCTACGATACAACATGGCGGTTCGGAATACTGAGAGACCTGTCCCATTTAGGTGTACGAGGTAAAATGTTGGACATAATAGAGAGTTACCTTACGGATCGTACATTCCGTGTCCGAGTGGGAAACATTCTTTCACGACCGTTTGTCCAAGAAACTGGGGTGCCACAAGATGGTGTCCTCAGCTGCACACTTTTTATTGTAAAAATGAATTCCCTGCATCTATGCATCCCACGCAATATGTTTTATTGCGCATACGTTGATGACGTGCAGATCGGATATAAGTCGTGCAACCTTGCATTGTGTGAGCGGCAGGTACAGCTTGGGTTGAACAAGGTAACCAAGTGGGCAGACGAGAACGGGTTCAGCCTTAACCCACAAAAAAGCACGTGCGTATTATTCTCTAGAAAGAGAGGCCTTCATCCCGATCCTGACATTGAATTGGGTGGCCACCGTCTGTCTCTAAAGACGGAGCATAAATTCCTTGGCCTCATTTTCGACACGAAGTTAACGTTCATATCACACATCAAGTACATAAAAAACAAGTGTATAAAAACTATGAATATCATCAAAGTGTTGTCACGCACTACGTGGGGTAGTGACAAGAAGTGCCTGATGAACCTCTACAAGAGCCTCATACGCACGCGCCTATATTACGGGGCAATCATCTACCAGTCCGCGACACCAAGCGCCTTGAAAATGCTGGACCCTGTCCACCATTTAGGTATTCGTCTTTCTACGGGTGCTTTTCGCACGAGCCCCGTAGAAAGCCTCTACGTCGAATCAAACGAGTGGTCGCTCCATCTACAGAGATCCTACTTATCATTTGTATATTTTCTCAAAGTGAACGCAAACAAGGAACACCCCTCACACGCCACAATCAATGATTTGTCCACGTCTGCCTTTTTTCACAACCGTCCTTCGGTGCGAGAGCCTTACGCGCTTCGTGTGAGAGGCTTGGCAGAGGAAATGAGTGTTCCACTTCTTGAACACAGTCTAATGGCCCCCGCTGCTCGTCTCCCGCCATGGCAGTGGCAGCTTATAGACTGCGATATATCTTTCGTGGAAGTTACAAAACACGCACCTATTGCACATATCCGTACATACTTCCTCGAACTGCAGCACAAATACACTTGTCCAGAATTCTTTACAGACGCCTCAAAGTCCAGTACTTCTGTGTCTTACGCAGCTATTGGTCCATCCTTTTCCAATGCCGGCATACTACACCCGAATACAAGCATCTTCACAGCAGAGGCCTACGCCATACTTGCGGCTGTCAAACACATCAAAGAATTAAAACTAGAAAGTGCTGTGATATACACTGATTCTCTAAGTGTAGTAAAAGCCCTGAGATCTCTCAAAAAGCATAAAAACCCTGTCCTTGTGTCACTCTATTCACTCCTGTGTACGGTCCACACACTCAAACAGCATGTCGTGGTGTGCGGGGTGCCAGGGCACCGAGAGATACAAGGAAACGTATTGGCGGATCAGCTAGCTGCATCCGCCCACGAAAATGCTGCCGCCAATGCACTCATTTCCGTTCCTGCCCTTGACCTAAAACCCCTCCTTAAAAGAAAGCTCAGGGCTTATTGGCAGAGCACATGGGATAGACAAACACATAACAAACTACACGTTATCAAGCCTCATCTTGGTAACTGGCCACCAGTGTCAAAGTCACGCCACACAGAAGTAATACTCACAAGGCTAAGAACAGGACACACATACAGTACACACTCACACCTTCTCTCTGGCGGCGACCCACCATTGTGTGATCGATGTGGTGAAGCACTTAGCGTGCTTCACATTCTAATCCAGTGTAATGATCTAGACGCGCTTAGGAAACAACATTTTATATTACCCTACCGACAACAATTACCATTTCACCCATCAATGTTCATCGGTAGGGAACCTGTTTTTAAACATCAGTCACTTTTCGCGTTTTTAAAAGATGTACATGACTTTCACGTTATTTACCCAGGCATTCCGTAGCACGGCCTCCTAACAGAGGCTGCTGCTGCGGTAGTTACACTTAAAGTAAGCACCTGCCTCGCAGCCCTTGGTCTCAAGGGCGCTGACGAGGCATTTGTGCTCGTGCCATATACCCTTAGTTTTATTATTACAACAACCCGACATTCATTCTCACTACAAACACACATCACGTCACGCTCATGATTTCAATGCTTATACGTTTCACCCGCCCTAGGGCGCGGAATTTTAGGCCCATATACAGCCACGTAACACCATCATAGCTCACATCCCTTACATACCATTGTAAACCACCGACCATTGCTACACTTTTATCATTTTCATGGCGCTCTTTGGCCACGCATGGCCCTTGCGCCATTAAAACCTACATATCATCATCATCAGTGCGCGTCATCTGGCATGGGGAAGCACAAGGACAAACGCAAGAGGATGACGATTGGCAAGTTTCGCCTCGAACCATGGCCTTTCACTCCTGAATGATGGCAGACCAACGTTTATTCGAGGTGTGACGTACGGTAGCTGCCTTGATCTTGTTTTCGTCTCCAGCTCCTTCACCAGATGTGTTAAATGGTTCTCTGATATAAAGACACACGGAAGTGATCACATTCCTACCTATCTTCACATCAAAGGGCTCTTCAAGACTTGTCTACAGAAGACCATCAGAATGACTAACTGGACCACTTTCCAGTCTGATATGAAAAATATTTGCCAAGCGGGCCTGCCCACTGGGCTAGCGCAAGCAATCAAGAGCACAATACAAGACGCAACGCGCCCGATCGTGATTCCTTCTGAGCGAAACGATTTCGATAGAGAATTGGAACGACTTCGAGCGCTTCGCCGTCGTGCGGAACGACGATATCGGCGTACCAAGTCCATACATGACCTTAGGACAGCCAGGCGCATGCAAAAGAAAATCCAGCGTCGTATGGACAGATTGGCCTCTCAACGGTGGACAACGTTTTGCCAGACATTAGACCCTCGCATGGTCCTTTCTCAAATCTGGAGGACGGTGCGTGGTTTGCGCTGTCATCCTGAAAAGCGCTTTCCCTTCAAGGCGTTGGCATTTTTTCAAAAGCGACAGGGCATCGAAGTTGCAGAAGATTCTTGCGCGAGGATCGCCGACCAAGCGGTTCGTCCAGATCCCGTTGCCGGGTGTGCCATCCCCTGTTCCCGTGATAGCCGAATGGACCTTCCTTTTACAATGGAGGAACTCGAGACAGCACTGGCTTCATGCAGGCGTTCTTCACCTCCGGGGCCAGATGGCATATCCTACCGAGCCTTGTGCAATCTTGGTGAGGCCGCGCGGGGAGAACTACTGCGACTACAACAACTCGTGGCAAGAGGGCGACGTTCCCGACGAATAGAAGTGAAGCCGATTAGTACCACTCCTGAAGCAAGGCAAGTGCCCACTTGAACTTGCCTCGTATCGTCCTATTGCATTGGCCAGCTGCGTGGGGAAGATATTGGAACGAATGATATATGGCCGCCAGGAGTGGTATCTCGAATACTACAAGATCTATCCAAACTCCATGGCTGGTTTCCGACGTGACCGTTCATGCATAGACAATGTTCTTGATCTCGTTACGTACGTTGAACAGCAGAGATCACGTAAGCGACTCTCTGCAGCGTTGTTTTTGGATATGAAAGGCGCCTATGATAATGTTCTACACGAGGCTACTATCGATGCACTTGAGGTGGTTGGCATCGGTGGTCAAGTTCTTCGATGGATAGGTAGCTACATGTCTGCAAGGTCATTCTTTGTGTCCACCGAAGACGGCCCCACCACACTACGCTATACCTACCGAGGTGTTCCTCAAGGCGGAGTACTGAGTCCCTGATTAAAATAGATACACCGACTTAACACAACAAAATATAACAAAAAAATACACAGACGTTTCGCCACCTATGCGGGTGGCATCTTCAGTATGAACTGGCACCGAATGAGCGAAGGTAACCCAGTCTATTTCTAGTCTCGTATGTCTCTGTACACATCCCGTTGGGGGCCACGGTTGCTGTTGCACTCCGACCTGTCACGGCGGATGAACCACGACTCGAGAAGCTTTCTCTTGCCCCATCTTTGTTCCCGAGCCAGCGTCATCGCATTACTGAAGTCGAAGGAATGCCCCATCGTCCAGCAGTGTTCGACGAGTTCGCTCTTGGAATATGTGGCATCGGTAGATTTGTCGACGTCCCCCTTGTGCTCTTTGAGTCTCGTTGACCGCTTCCTGCCTGTTTCGCCGATGTATGTGGCGTCGCAGTCCCCGCACGGTACCTTGTAGACGACCCCGCTTTGATCGTTCGCAGGGGTGCGGTCTTTAGGCTTGGTGAACACGTTTCCCAAGGTACAATGAGGTCTGAAAACGGTTTTAATTCCCAGCGCACGAAGTGCTCTCCGAACAGAGTCTGACACGCCCTGAACGTAAGGAATGGAAACAATGGATGTTGTGTTTTCTCGTGCCGCACTTCTTGTTCCCCCTCGCATACCTCTCATGGTGTCGTTGATAAACGTCCTCGGATAATGCCTTTGCTCCAACGCACCGACCACATTTTCCATCTCATGTCGCCGCAAGTACTGATCAGAGCATCGCAACGGGACAAAGAGCAACAAAGAGCATCGCAACGGGACAAGAACGTCCTCACGACGGACCGTTCGTGCTCGGTCGGGTGATGTGAGTGGAAGGACAAACAAACCTCCGGTATCGCATTGTTTCCGGTATACTGTTGTTTCCACCCCGCCATTACAAGCCCTGCGGACAAGTATATCCAAAAATGGCAAGGCATTTTCTTTCTCTGCTTCATAGGTAACCTAATGGCAGTATATACGCCGTTCAGGGCCTCATGGAAAGCAACCAGATTTGCCTTCTTCAGGATGAAGAAAGTGTCATCAACGTACCCACGGTATAGTTTCAACTGAAAAGGTAGATGATGACTGAGGGGCGCGAGAAAACGGCACACAGCGAGAAGAAGTACACGGGACGACACGCTGCTAGCAACTGGAATATGTTTTATTCAGGAAAGAAATATTTATACCGCAGTGAAATCAAATCCAACCCAACGAGTCGGCCAAAAAAAATACAAAAACCATATGCCCGGCATACCTACGTGAAGTAACGTTGTAGATAGGCTATCTCCCCTTCCTGCAGACTAATAGAGAGGTGACTGATGCAATCCTGCCCCTCCCTCTGGATAAAGAGGGCTTCTATAATAGCCCTCTCCGCGGAGCCTCTGTGCCTGTAGATTACAGTTGTCTGTTCAAATGTAGGCTTGCAGCTACCCTGATCGCACCCTCTGCAATGCATCGCCAGATGTGTGAACGGCCTTCCTATTAACGAGATGCTGTGCTCTCGCAAACGCACGTTGAGGCATCTACCAGTTCGGCCGATGTATGCCCTGCCGCACGACAGTGGTATTCTATATACAACACCACGTGCGCAAGGTACGAACTGCCTTACGTGCTTAATGGCACAACCTCTTTTTTCACACTGCTTTTGCCTACTTATCTTCTTCTCAACGGCTGAGCAGATGCGGCCGACCTTGTTTTCTGCGGAGAACACGAGATCCACCCCGTACCTGGAAGCCACTCTCTTAAGGCCTTGCGAGAGCCAGTGGACATACGGAATTTTTGACACTCTTTTTCTTTCCTGCGGGACATTCTTGGCTCGAACTGTCCGAGGCCGTTGCTTAATGGACTTTTTTATTTTTTCGCAAGTGGCAGCTATGACATTATCAGGAAACGCGGCGTCTCTTAATCTTTCCACCTGCTTGAAAAAAACTTGCCTCCATAAGATGTGGGCATGACCTGTCCAACGCCGATCTTAGGCAAGTCAGCGCAATGCCGTTGAAATAAAACGCCCAGTTATGCAAGCAATCTATTTTCCTAACTACGACCCACACTTTGCAGACACATGCGAAAAAAAATGATATGTGCCTGAATCACTGTGAGGGAAATACAACTTGATCTAAATGCGGCGCACCATAAAAGGAGATGCTCCTGGAACGTATAATTGCGTCATACTCAGCTGCCGCAGTCAGCTACTATAAAAAGCTTGAATAATATTGAAAAAGTGGGGCAGGTACGCACTACTGGTGCGAAGGCTGTGGAAACAGTGAAGCTGGTAGTCTTGCGTCCTCTTTCCCTCCTCCTCACCCTCATACCACTCCTCCTGAGCCTCACTTCTCTTGGCAACCTCCTTCGTATAATATACGTGGCTATTCTATGCTTGCTTTCTCTTTCTATTTCTTTGTAAACCTTTCTTTCTCTCTCTTTCTACCTCTCCCTTTCTTTCTTCATCGTTCTCTTTTCCTTGCCTTCCTCTCTTTCTCTTTGCCTTTCTCACTGTCCTTTGTTCATTCAATCGCACATAGCAGCGCAATCAAATGGTTCCCATAAATTCTTCTGCTAGCGAGACTGAACACACGAATGGTTACGACGCTCGCTTCGGACCGTCGGTACCCGGGTTCGAATATCGTCTCCCCTAGAAATATTTTCTTTTATATATCTTAAATGCCAAGCATTTCTTAGCGAACCACATGCACTTTGAGCGTTTCTATCTATCTATCTATCTATCTATCTATCTATCTATCTATCTATCTATCTATCTATCTATCTATCTATCTATCTATCTATCTATCTATCTATCTATCTATCTATCTATCTATCTATCTATCTATCTATCTATCTGTCTGTCTATCTATCCGCCTACGTCTCGGTATTCTCGTGATCGCCTCCTCAGCTTGGTGTAGACCAAGATTGGCACGGAAGGGTCAGAGGGTTTGGTGAATATGACTGTCTGGTCATGAGATGAATAACGCGAAAATCCTGTAGCGTACGACGTCAAACCTTTTCCTCCAGACACGTGTGGCACATACCCGTATACCCCGGGCCACGGCATAAGCGGGTATGAGCCACAGGTAAATGAAAGTTTATATCTTCACAGGAACGGCGAGAACATACATTCTTAATTTAAATGCACGAGTCTAAAGGAAAACGGACATCGCAGCGCTGACCAGACGAATGCAAATAATGAAAATCAGGATCCCAGCAGGAATCGAACTCACGCATTCTGTGTGGCAGTCAGGTATTGTACCACAGATCCACGCCACGTCTTTAAACTGTTTGGAAAAAGACGCTATGCAGGCGTAATGTCGGTGCAACGTCAAATGTGCTTGCAGTGCTGGCTATCAAGTTTTAGAACAAAGCAATATACATCACATATGTTCTCCTGTGATGGAGACGTCATGCCCGATTAATGGCAGTTATGGTTCCATCGCTGGCTCCGCTTAATAAACCGTACACTTGTATTCCTATGTTTCAGGAAGCTATATTCAAGCGTTGTTCGACCCCGAAGGAATACGCTGACGAAGGGTCTGCGTTCTGTCCACATCATTGTAGCGAAAAGTGCACTTCATTTCGACAATACTGACGTCTTTTCTCGACAGTGAGCGCTTACGTTAAGTGAGTTAATAAGTTACCCTTTAAACGCCAGTGCAGTCGGCGTGCCTGGTAAAGCCACGGTGTACACACAACTCCTACGCTTACAAAAACACGCCGATGCACCTCTTAACGCTTGGATGAAAGCAAAAAAAATACCGAATAGGCAATTACTCGAGCATTGTTTCGCATGAAACCGATTCTCAGAACGCGTGGAATCTGGCAATTTTTCCCTCCTCCTCCTACCCACTTTTCTTCTCTCCCCGAACTGTGCTTCCTCTCAACGCTCTGTCTCTTCCTATTTCTTTATTTCTCTCTCACGCCAGACTAATCGGCGCACACGTTTAGGGAGCGCAGCAGAAAATCAAGAAGAGGGCGCGTGGCGGCTGAGTTACTGCGTTGCACGCGTTAGGCTTTAAGGTAGACTGCGTTCATGAAGATCATCACTTCTGTGGCGACTAACGGACCTTCTACGAGTATAAACAGCTCCCACTAATAAAGAAGTATAAAAGTTCTTCCTCCGTGACAGCTCCAGTGCTGAAAGCCATACGCAGCACATTTACTGTGCGTGAGTGAATTCCGAGTTTCTTATTTTCTTTTTGTGCAGTCACATTGCCCCCAAGATAACCATGTTCATAGAAGAACCCACGCGATAACCAACGATTACGCACGAATGTGTGATGTCGAATGCGTAAAAGGCAACGTGCGGATGCCATTTGGACTCAGCAAGCTGGCTCAGACCTTCCGTGACATTCCGACGTCCAGCGTACTCGGGGCGCCCTGCAGCGCCCTCATTTGGGCAGCGGGCAAATCGGACAGCGCGCGACCGCAAGAAGACAAAAAAAACAACAAGGACGCTGTGACACGTGAGCTGTGGCACGTAGCTGTGGCACGTGACCCGCGGCTCACGTTCTCTGCTGGCGTCGATTATGGTTTAGCCGTCTCTTTCTTTCGGTCCTGTGGCATACGCCTAGAGGGAAAACAGCCTCACGGTACTTGCTGCAGACGACACGTATCTCAACTGCTGTAACAAGCACGAAATTCATAAAGGGCTTAAAAAAGTAGCGCACACGTAGCCCACCGATTTTGCGAATATCACTAGCATTATTCTCGTGCCGGAGAAACCATACATGCTGACGTCAAACATTAGCGTCATCGGCGATTTGGTGAACGAAGCATTTGGAACACTACTGACTTCCTGAGGTTTCACAGTAGTGGAACTACATTTATTGCAGGGTCTATAAATACACAAATCACTACACAAGTCGTTGTATGGTAAATGTTTTATAGCGGGCATACTAAGTATTGTGGCGCTCACCGAAAAACATTTCGAAAGCATATAAATTATTGATTCATTTCGCTTGATAATATACGCGTTCAATATATCCTTGGCGTATTGTATTCTTGCGTGCCAACCAGCCAGGCTATGAGCAAATGGTCTACAGTGAATTGCAGTGTGCACCACAAAACAGTCATCAATCAAAAACTTCTCATATCGCCACTCTTGCGCGTGTACCGCAGTAGGCGGACAGTTCGCTGAGTGATGCGCGTGTTATTCCTGCAAAACTAACTTTTTCCGGCGTTTCCTCACGTGCAGGTATAGTAGAGCGGGAACGCTTGCCTGAGGGGAAAAACAGCGTTGCGAAGCTTTTCTTGCAGGTGCACTTATGATAAACACTACTAGATTGGATAAATAATAGCGAGGTCGGTACTCAAGCAGAACACATTTCATGGAGTTTACGTTGGCGTGATTTCGACACGTTCTACAACATAGGGGAGGAAATTATTACGTATTTTACGGAGAAAATTTTTCTAGCAGTGGGAGAGCGGAGCACTAATTAGTGAATCAATCATTAAAGTTGTTTTCATCTATTTTGGAAACAGGAGCAGAGAATATAAGCTGTCTTTCTGCTGCGTGTAAACCCACTTTTTATTTCATTATGGTTAACGTGGCAACATAGAAACAAATACATATTACACACCAATCAATATGTTAATAAATAATTATAAAAGAAGTACGTCATTTTAGACACCTAGAAAGATCTAGCAATATTACTAATTTTGTATTTCGCATTTACAAATGTCAAGTGTAATTTGCTAGGTCCACAAAAAAGAAATCGAAATTAGTAGATATTTAATGATCGACAATGCACGGCAAGGCATATAGCACAGGCGGCTCAAATTACAAGTTTATATGCACGGGTGATATCATGAATGCTTCGCGTCATCTTGCCTCATAACTCGGTTGTTTCTACCGCTTCGTTTCTGCAAACTGACATCTATAATTTGTCTTGTAGTGATTGTCAAAGCGTTCATTCTAATATGGTGAGAAGAAAGATCTCTGGGCAAATTATTCGTTTTAGCCGCTCTATAGTTTTGAGAAGGCAATCAACATTTCTTGTCAGGAATAGTATTACGAACGAGCGTTAACCATGTTAGGGGTGCGTTGCAAGTAGGGAAATCATTCTTATTTGTTTTGCGATTGCCCTCTTGACAATATTTGCTACGAAACCATCCATTGGATGTTATTCGTGACATGCACAGGAATTGTAATCGTTGGTTATATGATCTCGAACCTGGTCATAAATATACGTGTTCAGTGAACTAAGTTAGTTGGTACTTGGTCATTATGTTACAGCGCGACAAGAACGAGGTAAGCAAGAAAGGCACACATACGACAGGAGAGCGTTGTGATAGACAGCGCTGCTTACCGTAGGGCATGCATGTATATCAGCGCTGTATACAGCTGTCTATAGATAGACAGATAAAGCAAACATACGACAGTTAGTACACAGCACTGTGTCCTGTTGTACGTGCGGCATAGCTTTTTTTTCTACATTCTTGTTGCGCTGTGACATAATGAACTCGCCATAAATATTTACATGTTACAGTTATTATTACAGCAGAAGCTGTACTCGAATGCATTCCCGCAGTCAGAAAACACAATACGCACATTAGCGGGCGCGAGTGGTGGTCTTCGTCCGCGCTACAATGAATAAATCATTACATTGCAATGTTTTCTTTCTTTCGCGTATCCGATATTGTTGGGCAAGGCATCTAATACATTACAGCTTTAAATATATGCATAGTGGTCTATATCTAGCAGTGAAAAAAAGGGAACTGGCTCTGTTATAGCTCCGACGAGAAAGAGCGACACACATGGACACATATTTAACATATTGTCAAACATTTCGACTGGGGCAGATTGACGGAAGCTTGCCCGGCCGCCGAAGCGTCTGGCAAGCGACGCAAGTTTGACATCAGGCAGAACGAAAGAGAGGACACACTGAGCAGTTACTCCGCCCCAGGAGTCCGCATCAAAATGCCGAAAGAAACTTCTACGGCACAAGACCTCCTACATAGGTATATGCTCTTACGTGTGCGACTGTTACTTCAAGGACCTTCAGCCGTGTTTCATGACGACCGCAGGATCAAAGGCATCACTCAGCGACCACTCGCTATGATGTTGCAATTTCAATGACACAATTGTGCAAGCGGAGCAAATTTTCTAGTTCCATCTTAAAACTTAACAGGTCGAACGTGCTCAGCTTGAATTGGAGTGAACCGTGCAACGCCAATTAGCCACCGGTTATCATTTGGGAGACCTACATGTCATTTTAAATAATAATTGTATTATGTAGTCAACAATAGCTCTGGCCACAGAGCTAGGTGGCTACTTTTCATGGTGGTCATGCTTCCTCATGAAATTGATTTATATTTTTACGTTTTATTAATGTTTCATCCCTACTGAAAATTTATCCACCATCCCTCATTATGTTGGATTATAGTGCTGCAAGATGGTGGCATATGGTGTACGCTGGATGCTGGCGTATGATGGATGCTGGAGAATAACAGAGCGTGAAACGGCTCTACAGCGTCAAGACCATCGTGCCTTAACTGCGACACTTCAATAATATTGATTTAGAAAGCATTAGCACGAAAGAAAAAAGCGCTATAAAAAAGACTTCCGACACTATGGGAATCGAACGTGCGACCTTCGGATCTTGAGCCGAGTGCTTTACCACTGCGCCACGCTGACAGATGTTCTGCTCTTTCTAAAAAGACTAGTCAACACAGTGATACACCGTTTGGCTTCAGCTTCGTATGTCTCATTCTCGAGACAGACGCGATCTTCTCCTAAAATTTCCATTGTTATTAAACGCAATCAAACTGCTGCCGGTAACGAATGGCCCATCGATAACGGCAACATGGCTAACTTACTTTTACAATTCACAACGTAACTCCGAAAGAATATCAAGTGGTCTGAGGAGCCGGTACATTTTACCGGCTGTTACTGCCAAGTTTAATAGCCGTTTCTCGCTCTTTCCAAAGGGCGACATGTACAGAGGCTTTATGTCGACTCTAATCTCATTTGATAAATATGCGCGTACAAATGATTGCGTATTGTGATGTTTTTTTCGCGCAACGTACAGCGCGGCCGTTCCAGCGCACTGATATGGCGCTCTGTCATTACCTACAACTGCATAAGAGCTGAGCCAAAACAAGTGCAGTGCGCGGGGAAAATCTCTACGCAGGCCGAAGGT